>NW_025959660.1:0-28600 GCF_023159225.1 Perognathus longimembris pacificus
CCTGGGAAGAGGCCCCGCCCCATGTTGAGAGGACCAGAACCTCTGGCTCCACCCTGGGAGGGCGGGACTTCCGGGAAAGGAAGCCGAGGTGCCAGAAAGCCACAGCCAGGAGTGACTTGTGCAGGTGAGCTGCCACAGGCGTGATCCACAGGCCCGCAGGCAGGAGGAGAGCGGTGCCCCGGGCCTGAGGAAGGAGGACAGGAAGTGAGTAGGGACCTGAGGACGGAGGAGGCCTGAGCCCCTGGCCTGTGGAGAATGGAGGCCAGGCGGCCTAGCTGTTGGTGGAAGGAGAGCCAAGGTCTGAGGAGCCCAGGTCCGCGGAGAGCAGCCTGGGAGCACTGCGCCTGCTGACCTGGCAGCGACTCAGGGAGACCATCTGAGCACAGCCAAAGAAGAGGAGCCTCCTGTCAGGCCCAAACCAGGCTTCTGGCTCCAGCTCCCAGTCACTGCAGAGACTTTAGATGGTGCTTTCAGTCTAGGCAGGCACAGGGCATGGTTGTGGGGGTATTTGTGAAAGTGTGTGGAGAAGTTCAGCCTGCCTCTCTTGTTTATTCCACATTTTACTTGGCGTACCAAGGTATTTTGTCTAGTTTTTGTAGCATGCCTTGCCAGCCAGGCAAGCACCTTTATACTGAGTCGTGTCCCGTGGTGGTCTCAGTGGACCATCACTGCCTCCAGGCCTGGCCTGAGATGTCCCATTAGGAGCTGGATGGAGGTAGCAGAAGACAGGAGCGGAAAGTGTGGTCTAAATGGCCTTTTCCTGTTTTTCCTTCTATCAGCCATGGCTCTGATCCCACTGAACAGAGGAGAGGCCTAAGTGCTGAGGATTGGAATGGTAGGTGTTGGATGTAGGTGTCCAGTCCAATGTAGCAAGGCCCCGTGGGGTGAGCACCTGGCCCTAACACGCGGCCCTGAGGGCAATGGTTTTGGGGATGGTGAGGACAAGTGTATTTGCACAGGTCAAGGGTCGACAGTCCTAGCCCCAAATGTGGAGATCCTCACCCCTGACAGTGTCTGTGCCCCGCCCCACAGTGCCCACACAGCCCCGCCCCAATGCAGAGCTTGGGAGAGGCCCCGCCCCACGTGTAGGGGACCTGAACCTCTGCCTCTACCCTGCTAGAGCGGGACTTCCGGGAAAGGGACCTGAGGCTCAGGAACGCCGCAGCCTCGAGAGCCTAGTGCTGCATGCTGGACTCGCAGACCTGCGGGCTAGAGGAGAGCAGGGCCGGGCTTGAGGACGGAGGACAAGAGGAGAGCAGGGGCCTGCGTACAGAGGAGGCCAGAGCTCCAGGCCTGTGGACAATGGAGGCTGGTCAGCCGAGCTGTGGGTGGGAGGAGAGCCGAAGTCAGCAGAGCCAAGGCCCATGGACAGCGGCCTGGAGCACCTCCTGCCGACCTTGAGGCGACTCTGGGAGACTATCCAAGCGCAGCCAACTAAGCAGAGCATCCTGTCAGGTGCGGCCCGGGGCATGGGCATGGGGTGGGTGTGACAGTGTGTGTTGAGGAGCATGGCCCGCCTCCCTGCTTGCTTGCTTGTGCTCTTCTTGTGGTGGCTTCAGGGTGCCCAAGCCCTGCAGGAGGGAAGTCAGGTCTGACCGGCGCCATCTTGGTCACACACGTGTAATTATAGGGTCTGGCATCTTGTCTTCATAGTAGAGGGAGGGAATTCTGACCTCCAGGTGATGGTTGTGCCTTAATTCCTGGAGACAGGGGTGAGCACTTCCCTTATAGGTGACTGAACCTGTCAGTCCAGGGCTTGGGAATAGGAGCTTCCTATTACCCTGTCCCCTGACTTTACCTTATTTAGGCCCAGACAAGCACAGGTGCCATTACACCATACCACACATCTCCGTGTTTGCATCCTGTGTTGTCTCCTGGCTTATCTCTGGTCAATATGGTGTCCCAAATCAGCGCTTGGAGCTCAGTTGGTTTGTTAGTATAGTTTTTGTTTTTTCTTTCTTCTCTGGCCTGTTTCCTAACAGTGTTTAATATATTTGGGGGCAGCAGGCCTTTGTAACAATTGGCTGCCTATAGACTGCTAGCATTTTAATAGACTGCAAGATTGGATCCTTCAAAATGTGGTTTCTCTGATCATTTATATTATAACAGGCCCAAACCAGGCTTCTAGATCCAGCTCCCAGTCACTGCAGAGACTTTAGATGGTGTTTTAAGTCTGGGCAGGCTCAGGACATGGTTGTGGGGGTATTTGTGAAAGTGTGTGGAGAAGTTCAGTCTGCCTGTCTTGTTTATTCCACATTGTACTTGGCATACCAAGGTATTTTGTCTAGTTTTTGGAGCATGCCTCACCAGCCAGGCAACCACCTTTATACTGACTCGTGTCCCATCACTGCCCCCAGGCCTGGCCTGAGACTTGTCCCATTAGGAAGTGGAGGGAGGTAGCAGAAGGCAGGAGCAGAAAGTGTGGTCTAAATGGCCTTTTCCTGTTTTTCCTTCCATCAGCCATGCTCTGATCCCACTGAACAGAGGAGAGGCCTAAGTGTTGAGCATTGCAATGGTAGGTGTTGGATCTAGGTGTCCAGTCCAATGTAGGATGGGCTCAGTGGACCCCAACAAATCTTGGTTAGGAGAATATACACCTCAATCTAGGTCTTGCATAGGACACAGAGGTTAGGGTGGAGGGGATGTGTGGAAAATGTTTTTTCCAGATGCCTGTAATCCTATGTACTCAGGAGGCCAAGATCTGTTGATTGCAGTAGGAAAGTCCACGAGGCTCCTTATCACCAATCAACAACAACAAAAAATCTCTAGTAGAAGCAGAGCTGTGTCTCAAGTGGTAGAGTGCTCATGCCTGAGTTCAAGCCCCAGGACCAGCTCAAAAAGATTTTTGGGGGTGGGAATGTGGCTTAGTGGTAGGGTGCTCACCTAGCATTCATGAAACCCTACGTTTGATTCCTCAGTACCACATACACAGAAAAAGCAGGAAGTGGTGTTGTGGCTCAAGTGGTAGAGTACTACCCTTGAGCAAAAGAAGCTCAGGGACAGTGCCTAGACCCTTATTTCAAGCTGTAGGATTTTCAAAAAAAAGATTTTCATTTTTATCATATAGGTCTTACACACGTTTATTTATTTTTTATCTTATATAACTCCATAGTGGTTTATTTTGTAAATAGTATTTTCTGAAATATCCTTATAATTTGAGGTGAGCTAATTGATGGTATACCAGTATTACCTGTTTGTCTGGAATTTCTAAATGCTGCTGAAAGAATAGTTACTAACACATTATTATAGCACACAAACCTAATGGCACCCTGTAAATTTTTTTTAAGAAAATGACTCTTTCATTATTATTTTAGAAAGGCTACCATATCCATATACTAATATATCTTCAACTTTAAGGTAAATAGTTTAAAAAATATAAAAATGTAAGTACGCTGAAGAGTAACTGCTATTAAACAGTTCTGAACAGGCAGAAAATGTATACTTTCCTTTTATAGAAAATGTTAAATCTCTAATAGCAGCATTTTATATAAAAGCTGTCTTTGAAAACCCAGATTTTTGTATACACAAAACATTTTTTTTTCTTTTCCCTGTACAATATAACAATGTTTACACTGGAGAAAAGGTTTCTTCACAATATTTTTCCCATCACAGGTGGCAGTCAGCTCGAGTGTTATCAGTGGGCCCTGAGCTCAAGCTTCTCAGCACAGCCTTCAGTCCAACATCATGGCATTGATGACATTCAGATCTTTCATGTATGGATAGGCCACCAAGATCTGGTCGATTTTCCGCCTCTGCTTGGAGTCAGGGAAGATCTTTAGCAGGGCCTCCCTCAGCTCTCTGGTTTCAGCAGAAGATCTCTGTGCTTGCATGGGCAGGTTGTGCTGCACAGTGGGAAGGTTTGGTAGGAGGGGGAAGTGAGACTGCTGAGAGAGCCAGGGGCTAGAAGAGGCTCCCTGAATCTGGGGCAGAGGTTGGTGACTGCACCCTGCAATTTTTAAAACTTCATGACTGGTCAAATTTGGTTGGACACTTGAGTTGATGTGTATGAAAAACATTCTCTCTACTGACGGAAGGTAACCTGCATACAAGTGCACTTTCAATATAGAATTCAATTCTTTTTTTGGCCAGTCCTGGGCCTTGGACTCAGGGCCTGAGTACTGTTCCTGGCTTCCTTTTGCTCAAGGCTAGCACTCTGCCACTTGAGCCACAGCGCCACTTCTGGCCGTTTTCTGTATATGTGGTACTGGGGAATCGAACCCAGAGCCTCATGTATACAAGGCAAGCTCTCTTGCCACTAGGCCATATCCCCAGCCCCTAGAATTCTATTCTTAAAGGTAAAGTGGCTTAAATTGGAGCAAATAATCTGACTCCCATGAAATAAACTAAATACAAAGCAACAAGTAGTAAGAATATTAAAGATTTATTCCACCCGTCTTCCTCTTATTTTGTGTTTTTATTTTGTATTTTGAGGCATGTTATAACCCAGGCTGGCCTTCTGCTTCAGCCTCCCTAGTGCTGGATTTACAGGCACCACCATTCCTTGCTTCTATCTGAAACATACAAGTGTGCTCCATGAGTAAACTGAGTTAAAACGTTTCTGAGAGCGGAGGAGCTGCTATCAGTAGAGCTATTGTGACTCTATAAGAGCCCAGGTCAGCAAGGTACAAGGTAAGCAGTAGCACTGGGCAGTGCTAGGCATTCAACATGCCAGGTAGACCATACTGTCCAGGTCTTCCTGAGCTCAGGTCATTATTACTTCACAGGGTTGTATTTTGTTCTTCCCTATTTCCTTGTTCCACTGTTTGGTAATCAGGGGAAAATGAGAAGTCATTTAACTTCTTGGTTAAATAAAACTAATTTGTCACCAGACTTATGTTTAAGAGTAAGTCAGCTGAAGAAACAACCGTGGCTGGGGCTAAGGAAAGCTTCTACACTTAGGCACAGGACTAGTGGGTGAGTTGTTGGCTTGGCTGTGGGCATTGCTAACCTAGTGGGCCTTCTCTAGGAAGGCCTTGCAACACCGGAGGCACTGCTGATAGACCAGCTCGAAGTCGGAGTCGTTTCCATAATAGGGATCTTCAATCATGAGTTGTTTTTGTGGATCATAGCTCCCAAGTAGTTCAATTTTAGCTTTGCAGTTTTTAACTTGATTACTTCGTCTTTGGTGACCTGTCTTGCCTTATGGGCTGTGCTAATGTCATGATTTGTTAGGCAGCTCATAGCTCTTGGATCTTGGGCACGACCCACGTTCCAGTCGGAAACAGCACTGCTGCCAATGGCCCAATTATCTGTAACATTTTGGTCTGCTACAAGTTTTCTGAAAACTGCTTCTACGATGGGTGACTGGCAAATGTTACATAGACACACGAATATTACAGATTTTGGACTCTGTTCTGCTATTTTCCTGTGTGGTCGCTGGCTCCTACACATGTATTTTTAAACTTTAATTTATTTAAAATTTTTTTTCTTTGCCGAATGTGGGGTATGAATTCTGTGCCTGGGTTCTGTCCTTGAGGTCTTCGGTTGAAGTCTAGTGCTCTACCACCTGAGCCACAGCACCACTTCTGGTTTTCTAGTGGGTCGTTGGAGATACAGTTTTATGAACTTTCCTGCCTGAGCTGGCTTTGAACCTGGATCCTCTGGTCTCAGCCTCCTGAGTAGCTAGCATGACAGGAGTGAGCCACATTTTATTAGGCCTACAAAACTCTTTCACTTTCTTTTTAGTGATTTCCAGTGGTATTGTGTTCCAGGGCCTTCCACAAGCTAGGCAAGTACCTCAGCTCTTAGCCCTGGTTGTTTTTATGCTGCCTTTGTAGGCATTTCGGAGAGAAAATGCACAGGGTGTCAGAATAAAATGTGTAGAGCCTGGAAGCTTGGAATCCTGAATAGAGGTGCTGGCTCTATAGCCCTAGGTAGAACAGTGTGGATGGACCCCATTAGAACCTGCTCTGGAAAAATCATGCCTTGCCCAGGCCCCTGGCCTATGTTCAAGTCTGCATAAAGTTTTCATTTATACTTTCATATCCATCCTGGGGCCTGGAGAAGGAGGTGAAGGCATTTGTGAGGAAGGGCAGCTTATCTTTAATCCTTCATATGTTGGTGCTGATCAGAACAATTTCAGTGACCCTAGGCCCCTGCCCAAGCCTCTGACTCTTTGCTATGTATTCATTTCTGCTTTTGGTCATGTCCTGCTCTGTGATTGTGAGTTAGGGGCTGAGGGGCTGTGTGGAAAATATGTTATTTTTATTACATAGGTTTTACACACATTTTGTTTAGCATAGCAAAGCATATAAGTTTCTTTTTGGTGAATGTAAAATTTATTGTTTCAGGGCCTCCCACAACCTAGGCAAGCAACTCAACACTGAACCTCACCCCTTTAATATAACCCAGTCAGTTCCTTTATACTGTTTTTTTCAAGTTTTCTAGTAAGGACCTCCTGTGTGACTTTCTGTTTTGTTCTTCCCTTGTCGCCTATATAGGATCCTGCTTCCCTGGGGAGTAGTTCCAGCATGCCCATCCTTTGTTGCCTGTTGACTTCTTCTGCTTGTAAGTACTTTGAGGGCAAAATGTGTCTAGTATCAGCAGAAAACATGGAGTACATACACTTGGAATTTTGAGTGCAGTATCTGGAAGTATGGCCCAATGTAGAAAAGTAGCTTGAATGACATCCCCTCCCCTGAAGAAGTGACACCCATTCAAAAACATTCTGAAGTTGGCATCACTGTCCGTCAAAGTTCTAAGACCCTCTAATCATTGAATCACAATCATATGAGGAGGCATCAGGGAGAAGGTGACAAGGATCTGGTATGAAAACATGGCCACTGGGTTTAGTTTACGAGCTGAGCAACCAGTGTGGCTGGGACTGAAGCAACCAGACCCTGGCTGGCCCTGCTCCAAGGTAATACTGGGCGATGGAGGGACTTGAAAGTGCCATGGTGTCAACAGGCAAATGGCCTCTCAGACCCTGACAGCTATTCCTTATGCTCATTAGTGTGCAGTTCCAGACAGGGACTCCATCTAAGTAGCCACACAGATGCTTGGGCCCTCAATTGCTGCTATGAGGCAGGATGCAGAATGAGACTTGGCAAAACACACATTTTAGCCATAAAGCATGCCTGGCATGCCTGGCAAGCCTGCCATAAAGCAGGGCTGGCTGTTTACTCCTGGTACTTGAACTCTGGGCCTGGGAGCTGTCCCTGAGCTTCTTTTTGCTTAATGCTAGCACTCTACCACTTTAACGACAGCACCATTTCCGGGCTTTTCTGTTTATGTGGTACTGAGGAGTCGAACTCAAGGCTTTATGCATGCTAGGCAAGCACTCTACCACTAATCCACATTCTCAGCCCCAGTCTTGGGTTTTGAGATGACACTTTAGGCACATCTGAGGATCAGACGTCGCCGTTGAAGCAACAGAAGCATGGGCCTCACTTGATCAACACTAGGGTTGTTTGATGGTAGAGAGTGGGGTGTCCCAGGCATGCACTGAGCATTGTAGACTCAGGCTGGAAAGGCCACCATGATGCTTGGGCTGGATAAAGCTGAAGCCCGGAGATTAGTAGGTGCTATCATGGGTGACAGAAAATCTACAAGCCATTAAAAGAAAAGTTTGATAAATTGAAATCCTTTAAAGAAAATCAGTACAAACCTCCTAAGATTCCAAACGTAAGCTGCAAAACTCGTCAGACAAAGCACCCATTAATTCCTAAGTACAGAGTGTCAATAAATCAAGAATAGAGCCAGGCACCAGTGGCTCACACCAATGATCTTTGCTACTCAGGAGGCTGAGATCTGAGGATCATGGCTCAAAGCCAGTGCAGGCAGGAATGTCCTTGAGTCCCTTATCTCCAATTAAATGCCAGAAAACCAGAAGTGGCACTGGCTCAAGGACAGCCCACGACGGACAACAGCAAAAGAACAGACCACTGAATAACCTGAGAGACACATGGTCCAAACATGTGAACATGGAAGGAGATGCGACTAACTGTTGAATCTCCATAAATTGTATGTCATTGATTGTTCAACAGTGGCACAAATGACTGTTAATTCTTTTTCAGATTCATATGTGCAAATCCCCTGTATTGATGGTGATTCTTAGGGACGTTTTTGGTGTTTCATTATTTCTAGGATTGGCTTTATTTGACTAAGTGTTGGATTGTTAACATGCAAAATACAGTTGATGTTGGATTCTTCTAGACCAGCAGCTTTTACGAATTAGTACACTGAAGAAAACTGCACTTGTGCCACCTAGTGTCTCATTTAAGTGCCTCTCTCCTCTCCTATTTCCCTCTCTTCTCTCCTCCCCTCCCCTCCTCTTTTTTCTTTTTCCAGACATTGTATTGCTGCATTAGACCAGGGGGGTCTCAAATTTGTCTTCTTGCCTCAGCCTCCCAACTGTTGTGGTTACCTGCATTTACCACCCTACCAGTCTCAATATTATCTTTCCCCTCCCCTCCTCCCTTCCTCCTCCCCCTCCATCCTCTCTCCTCCTCTTCCCCTCCTCTTTTCTGTCTTTTCTCTGTCCCCTAGATGTTGTATTTCTACATTAGACCAAGCTTATTTTGAACTCTCAATCTTCCTTCCTCATCCTACCAACTGTTGGGCTTACCTGAATTTGCTACCCTACCTGGCTCAATTTTATGATCTAAAATTTCCTGAAAAAGGACTCTTCTAGGGGCAGGGAATATGGTCTAGTGGCAAGAGTGATTGCCTCTTATACCTGAAGCCCTGGGTTCGATTCCTCAGCCCGAAATATATAGAAAGGGTCAGAGGTGGTGCTGTGGCTCAAGTGGCAAAGGGTTAGCCTTGAGCAAAAAGAACCCAGAGACAGTGCTCTGGCCCTGAGTCCAAGCCCCAATACTGCCCTCTCCCCCCAAGGAACTCCTTTAGTTCTGTTTGAATAACAGACTTACCTGTAGAATAAAATAGAATGGGTTTTCGTTCCCCTTTTCATTTGAAAACATTATTCTCCCTCTTCTCTTCTCCTTATCTCTCCTCTGTGTCCTTGCCTCCTTTTCCTCCTCCGCCTTCTCCTCTCCTCCTCTCCATTGATAACATGAGAACATACCTTAATTTTTCTTCACTTAATGCCAATCATTCTTACAATTCCACCAAGTCCTATTCTTGGCCCTACAATTATAGTTTAAACTCTAGTTTACATTATAGTTTAAACAAAACAATTGACTGTGAATCTAGAAACAAAGAATTATAGTTCTTTTAATTACCCGAAAAGGTGAAGAGGAGCTCCTAACTCCTCCACCCATACATAAAAGTATGGCTTTTTAATTAACTTTTTAAGGATAATGGTAATCCAGTGGCCTTAGGAGCCAAAAATTTGGTGCAAATCCAAGGTAAAGTAACCTATAATGCTTATCCTATCTTTTATATTCATAATAGCTATTCTTCTAAAACCCCTAGCAAAAGTTTTAATGGGTCAACCAACAGTAACGTATCCTGATCAAATGACTGAATCTATAAAATGAGCCTTCATTATTAGTCTGATTCCACTATTCCTTTTCATCAATATAAAAAAAGAGACAGTCATCTCTATCACTGAATAACTATTCACTCCACAGAATTATACATAAGCTATAAGCTTTAAGTTAGATCTTTATGCTGTTAATTTTTTTTATCTATAGCCTTATTCCTCACTTGGTCCATCATAGAATTTTCTACATGCTATATACATTCAGATCCAAACCTAAACTGATTTATGACCTACCTCCTTATATTTCTCATCACTATGATCATCCTAGTCACAGCTAATAATATGTTCCAACTCTTTAGTGATGGGAGGGTGTAGGAATTATATCCTTTCTATGAACCGGATGATGGTATTGTCGAGCAGATGCTAACACTGCAGCTTTACAAGGTATTATCTATAACCACATTGGACACATTGGCTTTATTTTATCTATAGCATGATTTTATAATACCTGTAATTCATGAGAACTTCAACAACTTTTTTTTAATAAGTAATGAAACTGCCTTACCCTTACTGGGTTTAATTGTAGCAGCTACTGGTATATCCGCTCAATTTGGCTTACACCCATGGCTTCCATCTGCCATAGAAGGTCCTACACCTGTATCTGGTCTACTATACTCTAGTACTATAGTTGAAGCAGGAATCTTTCTGTTAATTCATTTTTATCCCTTTGTAGCTAATCTCCCAAATATTATATCACTAATGCTATGTATTGGGGCCATTGCAACCTTATTCACAGCAATCTGTGCCCTGACCCAAAACGATATTAGAAAAATTATTGCATTCTCTACCTTAAGCCAACTAGGTTTGATAATAGTAACTCTAGGCATTAATCAGCCTTATTTATCATTTCTTCACATCTGTACACATGCATTCTTCAAAGCTATGTTACTTATATGTTCTGGCTCAATTATCCACAACTTAAACGATGAACAATACATTCGAAAAATAGGAGGAATCGCCCCATGTCTACCATTTACAACATCTGCTCTAATTGTATGTAGCCTAGCTTTAACTGGCACACCCTTCCTTACAGGATTTTACTCAAAAGGCCTAATCAATGAAGCAATAAATCTGTCATACACTAATTCTTGGGCCCTAATCACCCTAATTGCAACATCTTTTACAGCTATCTACAGCTCACAAATTATTTTCTTCATTTTAAAAGGACATCCACAATTTTTACCAATTAATTCCATCAATTAAAATAATCCAAGCCTAATTAATCCGATCAAACGCCTTCTAATAGGAAGCATCTTCACTGGTTTCCTATTTTCCAACTGTATTAATCCTATCAACACCCAAACTGTAACTATGCCTTATAATCAAATTATCAGCTCTAACAGTAACTATCATAGGGTTTATTACTGCAATAGAACCCTGCCGAGTCAGCCGGCAGTGAACGGGAATCCTGACTGAGGGCGGCGAGGATTAAGGAAAAGGAAAAATAGAAGACAAGAGAAAAAAGATAAGAGGCAAAGATGGGGCACGGGAGGTCTGCATCTGGAGATTGAAACTCAAGACTGCAGCCATGTTTATTCTTAACTTCCAGCTTATATGCAGTTTGAAAACCAGGAAACAGCAGCATAGGCTTAAAATTCCAGAACACAAAAAGGCTTGGAGTTAGCAATACCCGATGATAGCTAAGACTGGATGAGGTTGGTTAACATAAGAATGGACTCATGGCAGACACAGTAAAACATTTCTGATTTTCCATTAAGCCATGTCCTTGCGTGTCTTTGAAAACACAGCCAGAGGTCAGGAAGAATTTAGCTGCTAGCTCAGCTCCTGACATAGAACTAAACATTATATCATCTTATTTAAAATTAAATCCAAAATCATATTCATTCAACTTCTCTAACCAGCTAGGAATTTTTCCAACCATCATACATAGACTCCTTCCTAATATAGGTCTCACATTTAGTCAAAAATTAGCAACATCAACTATAGACTATACATGAAATGAAAAAATTATACCTAAAACCCTAGCTACCATTAATACATTTTCTAGCTCCGTGTCATATCATAAAGGCCTATTAAATGTATTCATCATTCATCTTATCCACCCTACTTCTACTAGTTATTATTAGCTAAATGCCATGAGTAATTTCAATAATAAGATAAACAGCTATAGAGTTCAATCACCAACTACTGTAATTCAACTCCCATAACTGTACTTAGCCGCCACCCCAAGTGAATCTTCCCGAACTAGTAATACATTGTCTTCACCAAATGCTAAAATATTATCTCAATTATATAATCCACCTACACCTAACCCCTCAAAATGCAGAACAGTAATTACTAAAATGACTTCTAGTGTGATTCCTAATAATAGTAAAAATCAGTCTCATAAATTTGAGCCTCAAGTTTCAGGATATTCATCACTTGATATAGCACTTGTATAACCAAATACTACTAACATCCCTCATAAATAAATAAAAAAATACAATCATACCAATATAAGAGCTATCATTTGGAATTATTAAGATCACACCCAACAGCCCCACTAACAATCAATCCTACACCCGCGAAAATAGGTGAAGCTTTTATAGCCGCCCCAACAAAACCTAAAACTATTAAGATTAAAGTTAAATAAAGTAAATTTGTCATGATTTTCACATGCACTTAAACCATGACCAATGACATGAAAAATCGTTAATTGAACTATAAAAACACTTTATAATGACAATCATATCAAAGTCTCATCCTCTCATAAAAATAGTAAACCATGCTTTCATTGACCTTCCAACTCCAACATCTCAGGATGATGAAACTTAGGATCCCTTTTTGGAGTATGCTTAATTATCCAAATTTCTACTGGCCTATTCTTATCTATGCACTACACATTTGATACACTCACAACATTTTCTTCAGTCGCGCATATTTGCTGAGATGTTAACTATAGTTGATTATTCCGATGTATATACTCTAACGGAGCATCATAATTCTTCATTTGTCTTTATCTGCACATTGCACGAGGTATTTATTAGGGCTCATACCTCTACAAAGAAACCTGACATATCGGAATTATTCTATTTCTAGTAATTGCTACAGCCTTTATAGGATATGTACTTCCATGAGGACAGATTTCATTTTGAGGAGCCACTGTAATTACCAATGTATTATCTGCAATTCCTTATATTGGCTCAGACCTAGCAAGAGTGAATTTGAGGGGGGTTTCCAGTTGATAAAGCTACTTTAACTCATTTCTTCACATTCCATTTCATTCTACCATTTATTATTGCAGCAATGTCCATAGTTCATCTTTTATTTCTTCACGAAACAGGATCTAATAATCCACTAGGCATCCTGTCTGATTTAGATAAAATTCTATTCCATCCTTACTACTCGTTCAAAGATCTATTAGGAGGTGTAGCATTGCTAGCCTTCTTGTTTATGATCGTTTTATTCTTCACAGATGCCTTAGGAGACCCAGATAATTATACACCAGCTAACCCACTCAATACAACAGCTCATATTAAACCAGAATGATATTTACTATTTGCCTGTGCTATTCTACGCTCCATTCCAAATAATCTAGGAGGAGTAGTTGCCCTGATCCTATCAATCCTAGTCCTTGCCCTATTCCCACTCCTCCATACATCTAACCAACGTGGATTAATATTCCTACCTATTAGCCAAATCCTATTTTGAATTTTAGTCTCAAATTTATTTATTCTAACCTGATGGGAGGACAACCAGTAGAACCCCCCTTTATCATTATTGGACAAATCGCATCCATTGTCTATTTTTCTATTATCCTTCTCTTTCTCTCAATTGTCGGATTAATTGATAATAAAATACTTAAATGAAGACTGCTTTAATAGTATAAGGATTATATAGGTCTTGTAAACGTAAGATGAAGATTTTATCTTCTTAAAGCATTCAGGGAAAGAATACAATCCTGCTTCCAACCCCCAAAGCTGGAATTCTTAATTAAAGTATTCCCTGTACTTGGGAGACTTAATAAATTTAAACTGTTTCATCAGGCTTAATCTTAAACTCTCCCCCCCCAAAAAAATTACCGTGCATATTATGATTAATTGTTCATAAACTGTAAAATGCTTATGCCACATTAAATTAATGCATACATGCTTATAAGCAAGTAATAACCCCCATAAAGTACGTTTACATCCTGTTCTATCCACATTAAATGCTCCAAAATATGAATATTGTACAGTATAATCAGTTAATTCTTGTAAACAGTAATACCATACACACATTAGTCCATTAAATTTCGTTAGTCCTTGAACACGTGGATATCCCCTACTACTTGTTGTCTCTTAATCTACCATCCTCCGTGAAACCATCAACCCGCCTACTCAGCCTACCCTTCTTGCTCCGGGCCCATAAAACTTGGGGGTAGCTATTGTGAAACTATACCTGACATCTGGTTTGTACCTCAGGGCCATAAAATTAAGATCACCCACACGTTCCCCTTAAGACATCTTGATGGATTAGTGAGTAATCAGCCATGACCAACATAACTGTCATACCCCTGGTATTTTTTTATTTTCTGCATGCTGTGACTCAGCTAAGCCGTCAAGGCATGGACGCAGTCAATTGATCTGTAGCTGGATTTATTAACTAACATTCTCCAACCCCATAAGTATCAAGCCATTGACATATTAATTAATGCTCGAGGACATGAAAAAATGTTATACTAAAATAGTACTCTAATGCATACACAGAAATAATATTTATTCTTCCCCCCTTAGGAGATTAGCACTTTGTTAACACCCATTTCCCTAAACATTAATAGATGCAAATACCAACGTAGTCCTAATCTGAACTTTCTAAAAACTTAGTGGACACTCAAAACTCCTAAGGCCACCCGGTTAATGTAATTGTTTAATCCAATAAACACAAAGGTTTGGTCTTGGCCTTTTTATTTGCTGTCATTAAAATTATACATGCAAATATCAGTACGCTGGTGAGTTTTACCCTAAAATTCAGTTAGAATAAAAGGAGTAGGTTTTAAGCTCTCAATATAACAATTGAAGCTCATAATGCCATGTTTAACCACATCCCCATGGGCTACAGCAGGGATAAAAATTAAGCTATGAACTTAAGTTCGACTTAAGTTATACTGACATAGGGTTGGTAAACATCGTGCCAGCCACCGCGGTCATACGAAAGACCCAAATAAAGCTCGGCATAACGAGTGTTGAATTAAATATCCATTAAAATGAAAGTACAGCTAAGCTGTAGAAGTCCTACCATTTATGAAAAACAATGTGGAAAGAAATCTTATGTAATTAAAACAGTAAAACTATAACACAAACTGTGATTATATACCCCACTATGTAAGTTGTAAACATAAATAGGTTTAAAACAAGCATATTCACCAGAGAACTAGGCACAGTTTAAAACTCAAAGGACTTGGTAGTGCTTTATATCCATGTAGAGGAGCCTGTTCTGTAATCAATAAACCCCAATAAACCTCACTATTTCTTGCGAATTCAGTCTATATACCAACATCTTCAGAAAACCCTAAAAAGGCCCTCAAGTAAGCCCAATTATATTATTTAAAAAAGTTAGGTCGAGGTGTAACTCGGGATGAAATGGCCTACATTTTCTGGTCCAGAACATAGGAAACCTTGTCTGGAATAGACAACATAAAGGATGATTTAGCAGTAAAGTAAAAATAGAGTGTTTACTTGAATAGAGCAATGAAGCACACACACACACCGCCACTCACCCTCCTCAATATTTGATGCAGATAAGTACATAACTTTTAACTACAAGAATTAAGAGGAGATAAGTCTTAACAAGCTAAGCGTACTGGAAAGTGCACCTTGATTAATCAAAGTATAGCTTAAATAAAGCATGTGACTTACGGTCAGAATACTTCAAAATACTTGAATGCTTTGAACTATTGCTAGCCTAGCCTTCCATAAACTAAATTATTCTTAATGTATAAATTAAATCATTCACTCCTAAACTAGTATAGGAGATAGAAATTTTATTACTAGATCTTATAGAAACAGTACCACAAAGGAAAGATGAAAGATATAATTAAAGTATAATAAAGCAAAGATAAAAGCCTTCTACCTTTTGCATAGTGGACTAACTAGAATAAATTTGACAAAAAGTGTTTTCGCCAAACACCCCAAAATCAGACGCAATACCTTTAAATGGCTAGCCAGAGCCAACTCTTCTATGTCGCAAAATAGTGAGATAATTTAAAGGTAGAGGTGAAAATCCTACTGAGCCAGATGATAGCTGGTTGCCCAGCCAAAGAATTGTAGTTCAACTTAAAATTTACCTAAAATATTAATAAATTAAATGTAAATTTTAATGTTAATCTAAAGAGTTACAGCTCTTCAGAATTACGATTCAACCTTTTCTAGTGAATAAATAATCATAATTGGCCTAAAAGCAGCCACCAATTAAGAAAGCGTTCAAGCTCAACACGAGTTAAATATAAATATTACTAAAACCTATAACAATTCCTACAAATACAGTGGGCCAATTATATTAGATGCACCAATGTTAGTATAAGTAATAAGAATAATTTCTCTTGACATAAATGTATATCCGCCCGAATAAGTCACTGATAATTAAAATTAACATTTAAAAAAACCCCATATTAATCTTTTTTTTTTTTTTTTTTTTGGCCAGTCCTGGGCCTTGGACTCAGGGCCTGAGCACTGTCCCTGGCTTCTTCCCGCTCAAGGCTAGCACTCTGCCACTTGAGCCACAGCGCCGCTTCTGGCCGTTTTTTTTCTATATATGTGGTGCTGGGGAATCGAACCTAGGGCCTCGTGTATCCGAGGCAGGCACTCTTGCCACTAGGCTATATCCCCAGCCCCCCATATTAATCTTAAACCCATACAAACCAATGTTAATCCAACACAGGTATGTCACCAAAGAAACATTTAAAAATTTTAAGAGGAACTTGGCAAACACAAGCCCCGCCTGTGTACTGAAAACAGCACCTGTAGCATCACAAGTATTAGAGGCACTGCCTGACCAGTGACTAACATTAAATGGCTGTGGTATCCTAACTGTGCAATGGTAGCATAATCACTTGTTTCTTAATTAGGGACTAGTATGAACGGCATAATGAGGGCTTAACTGTCTCTTACATTTAGCCCATGAAATTGACCTTTCCGTGAAGAGGCGGAAATTAAATAATAAGACAAGAAGACCCTATGGACCTTAAATTAACTTCTATTAAAAACTTAAACTCACTGTAGCAGAGGTAAACAGTAACAAGCTAGAAAGAAAATTTTGGTTGGGGTGACCTCGGAGAAAAAAATAATCCTCCGAAAGACCTAGACCTGGACTTTCAAGTCAAAGTTAAACTACGTCACCTTTGATCCAGAATTTCTGATCAATGGACCAAGTTACCCTAGGGATAACAGCGCAATCTCATGAAATAGTCCATATTGATAATGAGGTTTACGCCCTCGATGTTGGATCAGGACATCCAAATGGTGCAGCAGCTATTAGAGGTTCGTTTGTTCAATGATTAAGGTCCTACGTGATCTGAGTTCAGACCGGAGAAATCCATGTCGGTTTCTATCTATTTACTATTTTTCGTAGTACGAAAGGACCAGAGAAATAAGGCCAACTTTTTCCAAAGCGCCTTAATGCTTAATTAATGATTTATTTCTTCATTAAATTAGCATGCCCAAAATAAGTTCCAGGATAAGGAACTGTTAGGATGGCAGAGCTCGGCAATTGTGTAAGATCTAAAACTTTATTATCAGAGGTTCAACTCCTCTTCCTAACATCTTGTTTATTTTAAATTTACTTGTATTTATTATTCCAATTTTATTAGCAATAGCCTTCTTAACCCTACTGGAACGCAAGATCCTAGGCTATATACAATTACAAAAAGGTCTTAACATTGTATGTCCATACGGTGTTTTTCAACCATTCTTGGATGCTATAAAACTGATCATTAAAGAGCCTATTCATCTTATCGGCATCAAGCATATCAGTGTATTCAATTTTATGATCAGGTTGAGCATCCAATTCAAAATACGCTATATTTGGAGCATTACGAGCTATAGCTCAAAGCATTTCATATGAAGTAAGCCTAGCAATCATCCTCCTATCAATCATACTATTAGCTGGACCATTCTCAATATTATCCCTATCAATGTCTCAAGAATATATCTGAATAATTCTCCCAGCATGACCCCTAGCTATAATATGATTTATCTACAGACTAGCTGAAACAAACCGAGCTCCCTTTGACCCAACCAAAGGTGAATCTGAAGTAGTTTCAGGCTTCAATGTTGAATATGCCACAGGACCGAATGCCTTATTCTTTATGGCAGAATATATAAATATTATCCTAATAAATTCATTAACCGATATTTTATTTTTTGGTCTAACATACTCAACACTCAGTGCAGAAATGATAACTTCAAATTTAGTTGTAAAAGTATTAATTTTAACTTCTTCGTTTCTATGGATCATTTTTTTTTTTTTTTGGCCAGTCCTGTACCTTGGACTCAGGGCCTGAGCACTGTCCCTGGCTTCCTTTTGCTCAAGGCTAGCACTCTGCCACTTGAGCCACAGTGCCACTTCTGGCCGTTTTCTGTATATGTGGTGCTGGGGAATCGAACCCAGGGCCTCATGTATAGGAGGCAAGCTCTCTTGCCACTAGGCCATATCCCCAGCCCTCTATGGATCATTTTTGATATGACCAACTTATGCATTTTCTATGAAAAACTTCCTTCCCCTAACCCTGCTCTATGTATGTGGCACATTTCACTACCTATATGTAAGACGAGCATACCACCACTAATATAGAAATATGTCTGTCTAAAGAGTTATTTTGATAGAGTAAAATATAAGGGTTATATTCCTTTTATTTCTAGAATTGTAGGACTCGAACTCAACCTAATAACTCAAAATTCTTCGTGCTACCTATTACACTAAATTCTAGTAAGGTCAGCTAATTAAAGGTCTCCTGCCCATACTCCGAACATGTTGGTTTTATCCCCTCCCATATTAATATTGTTGTATATTCACTAGTTACATTTACTATCTTTATAGTATCTTTATTTCTCACAACCTCACACTCAATATACATATGAATAGGACTAGAAATTAGCATACTTGGGGGGCTGGGGATATAGCCTAGTGGCAAGAGTGCCTGCCTCGGATACACGAGGCCCTAGGTTCGATTCCCCAGCACCACATATACAGAAAACGGCCAGAAGTGGCGCTGTGGCTCAAGTGGCAGAGTGCTAGCCTTGAGCGGAAGAAGCCAGGGACAGTGCTCAGGCCCTGAGTCCAAGGCCCAGGACTGGCCAAAAAAAAAAAAAAAGAAATTAGCATACTAGCAATTATTCCTATAATAATTTACAACAGTAACCCACGTTCAACAGAAGCAGCCACAAAATATTTCCTAACACAAGCAACAGCATCAATAATCCTTATATATGACATCCTCAATAACCTTGATTCATCTGGACAATGAAACATAGTTGACCTAAAAGACAACCTATACCTATATATACTACCAATTGCCCTAGCCATAAAACTTGGATTAGCCCCATTCCACCTTTGAGTATTAGAAGTTACTCAAGGCATTCCATTACTCTCTGGTATAATCCTACTAACATGACAAAAACTGGCTCCAATCTCAATTATATACCAAATGGCCAACAACCTAAATACAAACATAATATTTATAGCTATATCAGCAATTCTTATTGGGGGCTGAGGAGGTCTTAATCAGACTCAAATACGGAAAAGCCTAGCATATTCATGCATCACCCATGTAGGATGGATAGCAGCAACAACAATCTATAATCCCACCGCAATAACCCTTAACTTACTTACATCATACGTACAATTAACATGTTCATCTCCTTAGACTTTCTTTCAGCTAATAACACTACATCTCTAACCATAGCATGAAATTCTCCCCTATTAATTACTTTAATTATGCTGGTCACACATATCATTAGGAGGACTACCCCCACTAACAGGATTTCTACCTAAATGGTTTATTATCCAAGAAATAGTGTCAAACAAAAATATTATAGCAAGTATATTTATAGCCATATCAGCCATACTAAACCTTTACTTTTATCTTTGACTAATCTATTCATCTGCCCTTACATTATTTCCCCTTCCAAATAATAAATTCATATGAGCTTATGACCCATCCCGACTCTTCTTTTTCTATCCTCATTTTCACTCTCCCATCCCCATTATTGAACTCAATATTCTAGAAATTTAGGTCAACCAAAGACCCTAAGTAAACACTCAAATTTAATTTCCGTCTTTAAGGACTGCAGAACGAATAGTACATCTTCTGGACGCAAACCAATCACTTAAGCTAAATCCTCACTAGATTGATAGGTATCAAACCTACAAAATACTAGTTAACAGCTAAATACCCTAAATCATCTGGCTTCAATGTACTTCTCCCGCCAAGAAAAAAGGCAGGAGAAGTCCCGGAAGGATTGAAGCTGCTCCTTTGAATTTGCAATTCAATATGAAATGTCACCTCAGGACTATGATAGAAAGTGGTCTACCCCTGTAATTAGATTTACAGTCTAATTCCTTACTCAGCCATTCTATCAATAATTATGTTCATTATTCATTGATTATTTTCAACCAATAAAGAAATTGGAACCCTATACTTTATATTCAGAGCATGAGCCGGAAGAGTAGGTGCGGGTTTATGCATCCTCATCCAAGCTGAACTTTGTCAACCAGGAGCTCCATTAGGGGATGATCAAAGCTACAATGTAGCTGTCACCGCCCACGCATTTGTTATAATTTTCTTTATAGTTATACCAATTATGATTGGAGGGTTCGCAAACTGATTAGTGCCATTAATGATTGGAGCACATGATATAGCATTTCCTCATATGAATAGCATAAGCAATTCTATGATCTGAAAGTTCTTGAGAAGGCACTTTTATAGTTGTTTTAGTAACTCTCCTTTTCTCTTCCCCTCCTCCACCTCTGCCCCAATCCCTCCTCCTCCATTTCTCCTCCTTCTCCTGCCCCTCCCTGCCTCCTCTCCTGCTCCTCCTCTTTCTCCTCCCCACTCCCCTCCCTGCTCCTCCTTCCCCTCCCATCTTCCTCTTTTCTGTCTTTCCTCTTTCTTTTTTCTCCAGACATTGTATTTGTATTTCTACTTTAGACTCGGCCGATTTTGACCTCTCATCAGCCTACCAACTGTGGGGCTTATCTTAATTTGCCACCCTACCTGGCTCAACTTCATGATCTAAAAGTTCTTAAAATGGCACTTTTTAAGTTCTGTTTTAGTAGTTAGAGACTTAGCTGTAGAATACAACAAAATGTGATTTCATTTCCCTTTTCATTTGAAAAGTATTCTCCCCTCTTCTCCTTCTCCTCTCCGCCCTGCACCCACCTCTACCGCCCCTGCTTCTGTCTCCTCCTCCTCTCCTCCTCTTCTCTGTTTTCTCCCGACATTCTATGAGGCACATGTTAGCATTCATGATTAAAAACCCGTGTGGTTTAGAATGTGTCTTCTACGGCCTTCATCAGTTCTAGGCATGTTTGATCAGAGTCCTTGCCTTGCCATGCCTGATGGCGTGCTCCTGTTGCACACACATGTCAGGGTACGGGCGGGGACCTAGTGCTGTGTATCTCTGTGTAAACTTGGACACCCCTTAAGCGTGTTTGACAAAAGAAGGCCACTTACCTCCAAGGATGCAGAGCACTGTCTGGTAAGTCACGGAGTGGGTTGGGTGGGCTTTAGTTTAAGGAATTGGGTTGTCAGGCTCCTCCGATTGCCTTCAGCTGTTGTGTGGTTGTTTGATCAGAGTCCTTGCCATGCCGTGCTTGATGGTCTGCTCCCACTGTGCCTAACTTGGGGTGACAATGGAGACGTTAATAAATGGTCAGCTGTGCTTTCACTATGTTCATGCACCTGCTCTGCACACACATGTGAGGGTATGGGTGGGGAATTGAGTTCTGTGCATCTCTGTGTGTAAACGTTGGACACCCCTTAAGCATGTTTGACAAAACACGGCCACCTACCTCCAAGGATGCACAATACTGGTAAGTCACGGAAGTGGTTGTGTTGGGCTTTAGTTTAAGGAATTGGATTGTTAGGTGTCTGGGGTTACAGGTAAGGGTTAGAGTTCTTAGGGCTACTGTTTTCAGGATTGGTATGATTCAGATTAGGGTTCAGGTGTAGGGTTGTCAATTTTTTTTTTCTTTTTGGCCAGTCCTGGGGCTTGGACTCAGGGCTGGAGCACTGTCCCTGGCTTCTTGTTGCTCAAGGCTAGCACTCTGCCACTTGAGCCACAGCGCCACTTCTGGCCATTTTATGTATATGTGGTGCTGGGGAATTGAACCCAGGGCCTCATGTATAGGAGGCAAGCACTCTTTCCACTAGGCCATATCCCCAGCCCTAGGGTTGTCAATTTAAGGATAGGTTTAAGGTTGGGTGTTAAGAAGACTCAGGGTGTGAATTGTAACTAAGTTTTTAGTTTTGTTGCAGAAAAATTGATCACATTATCCCATCACATCACTACATCATGGCATGTGCTCAAATCACATCACATCCTCAGATCACACCACAGCATTACTTCACACCAACCTTACCTGAATTTGCCACCCTACCTGGCTCTATTTTATGATCTAAAAGTTCTTGAAAAGGCACTTTTTTAGTTCTGTTTCAGTAGCAATAGACTTACCTATACAATGGGATTTCATTCCCCTTTTAATTTGCAAACTGTATTCTCTCCTTTCCGCCTCTGACCCCTCCTCCTCTTCCTGTCCTCTGCTCCTTCTTTACTCTGCAGACGTTTTATGTTTGCGGTACATGTTAGCATTCATGATTACAAACCTGTGTGGTTTAGAATGTGTGTCAGGCCAATCCGATGGCCTTCAGCAGTTTTGTGGGTGTTGATCAGAGTCCTTGACCTTCCATCCCTGATGATATGCTCCTTCGGGCTTACCTTTGGGTGACAATGGAGACTTGAAAAAATGGTCAGCTGTGCTTTCACTGTGTTCATGCACCTGCTCTGCATACACATGTTAGGGTATGGGTGGGAGTTCCTGTGCTGTGTGTCTCTGTGTAAACTTGGACATACCTTAAGCATGCTTGACAATAGAAGGCCACCTACCTCCAGGGATGCAGAACACTGTCTGGTAAGTCACAGTGTGGGTTGGGGTTGGGCTTTAGTTTAAGGAATTGGGTTGTTAGGTGTCAGGGGTCAGATGGAGGGTTTTCAGGGTTTAGCTGGTATGATTGAGATTAGGGTTCAGGTGTAGGGTTGTCAATGTTAAGGATAGGGTCAAGGTTGAGTGTTAAGGATACTCAGGGTGTGAATTACAATTAAGTTTTTCGTTATGCTGCAGAAAACCATCACATCCTCACACCATATCACATCATCATAGCATGTTATATCATCCCCTCACATCATGCCAACCTCACCTGAATGTGCCACCCTACCTGGCTAACTTTTATGATCTAAAAGTTCACAAAAAGGCACATTTTTAGTTCTGTTGTACTAGCTGCAGACTTACCTGAACAATAAAATAGAATGGGATTTCATTCCCCCCCCCCCGCTTTTTGGGCCAGTCTTGGGCCTTGAATTCAGGGCCTCAGCACTGTCCCTGTCTTCTTTTTGCTCTAGGCTAGCACTCTGCCACTTGAGCCATAGCGCCAGTTCTGGCCGTTTTCTGTACATGTGGTACTGGGGAATCGAACCCAGGGCCTCATGTATACAAGGCAAGCACTCTTTCCACTAGGCCATATCCCTAGCCCCTCATTCCCCTTTTCATTTGAAAACTTTCTCTCCTCCTCCCCTCTTCTCCACCTCCGCCCCGCCCCCTCCATTTCTGCTTTTCCTCCTCCCCCTACCTTCTGCCTCCCCCTCTCCTCCTCCTCTTCCTCTTCCTCCTTCCCCCTCTCCTCTGTGCTCCTTCCTGCCATTCTCCTGTTTTCTGTCTTTTCTCATTACTTTCTTTTTTCTCCAGACATTGTATTTGTATTTCTACATTATACCCAGCCAGTTTTTACCTCTCAATCTTCTTGCCTCAGCCTACCAACTGTGGGGCTTAACTGAATTTGCAACCCTACCTGGCTCAATTTTATTACCTAAAAGTTCTTGAAGTGGCACTTTTTTTTTTGTTTTTTTGAGCAGTCCTGGGCCTTGGACTCAGGGCCTGAGCACTGTCCCTGGCTTCTTCCCGCTCAAGGCTAGCACTCTGCCACTTGAGCCACAGCGCCGCTTCTGGCCGTTTTCTGTATATGTGGTGCTGGGGAATCGATCCTAGGGCCTCGTGTATCCGAGGCAGGCACTCTTGCCACTAGGCTATATCCCCAGCCCCGAAGTGGCACTTTTTTTAGTAGCAAGTGACTTAGCTGTAGAATAAAACACAATGGGATTTCATTGTATTTTTTATTTGAAAACTTCATTCTCTCTTTACCTTCTCTTCTCCTTTTTTTTGGTCTTCTCCTCTCCCCTCTCCCCTGTTTTCTCTCTTCTCTGTGTGGTTTAGAAGGCTGTCTGTGACAGCCTTCAGCTGTTGTGGGCGTTCTTTGATCAGTGCTTGCCTCATCATGGCTGATGTGCTCCCTCTGCACACACATGTGAGTGTTTGGGCAGGGACCGAGTGCTGTGTATCTCTGTTTAAACTTGGACACCCCTTAAGCATGCATGACAAAAGAAGGCCACCTACGTCCAAGGATGCAGAACACTGGTAAGTCACAGAGTGGGTTGGGGTTGAGCGGAATCGGGTTGTTAGGTGTCTGTGGTTAGTTGTAGGTGTTTTCAGTTCTTAGACCTACAGTTTTCAGGGTTGGTATGATTGATATTAGGGTTCAGGTATAGGGTTGTCGATGTTAAGGATATGGTTAAGGCTGGGTGATCACGTCACATCATCACGTCATGTCACCAAGTCACAGGACTCCATCACATCATCATCTGACATCACATCTCATATCTAGTCACAGCTTCACATAACACTATCACATCCATCCTCAAATCACGTCATATCACATCACAGCATCATAACTTGTCACATCACATCACATCACATCACATCACATCACAACACAACATTCGGTTACTGTACTGGTAACTCCCCAAAAGAATCTGGATTGTGGTGAGGGAACAGAGAAAAAAGCTCATTTAGGACCTGCACTTACGAAGGGGGTAGGCAGCTGTATATCAGGGAGTATCGCTTCTGAGAATAAAAACAGCTGGAGCTTGTTAAGGTAATTACACAGGGAAAAGGATAATGTACTGGGAACTCCACACAAGAATCTGATTTGTGGTGAGGGGAGAGAGATAAAAGCTCATTTAGGAACGACATGAAAATGCTGGGTAGGTAGCTGTTTATCAGTAGATATCTCCACTGAGACTAAGAAAACCAGTAGCTTAATAAATTAAGTACTTCCTGGTATTGATACTGTACTGGTAACTCCCCAAAAGAATCTGGATTGTGGTGAGGGAACAGAGAAAAAAGCTCATTTAGGAACGACATGAACATGCTGCGTAGGTAGCTGTTTATCAGTAAATATCTCCACTGAGATTAAGAAAAGCAGTAGCGTAATAAATTAAGTATTTCCAGGTATGGATACTGTACTGGAACCTCCCCAAAAGAATCTGGATTGTGGTGAGGGAACAGAGAAAAAAGCTCATTTAGGACCTGCACTTACGAAGGGGGTAGGCAGCTGTATATCAGGGAGTAAACCTTCTGAGAATAAAAACAGCTGGAGCTTGTTAAGGTAATTACACAGGGGAAAGGATAATGTACTGGGAACTCCTCAGAAGAATCTGATTTGTGGTGAGGGGAGAGAGATAAAAGCTCATTTAGGAACGACATGAACATGCTCGTAGGTAGCTGTTTATCAGTAATTATCTCCACTGAGATTAAGAAAACCAGTACCTTAATAAATTAAGTACTTCCTGGTATGGTTACTGTACTAGTAACTCCCCAAAAGAATCTGGATTGTGGTGAGGGAACAGAGAAAAAAGCTCATTTAGGACCTGCACTTACGAAGGGGGTAGGCAGCTGTATATCAGGTAGTAAACCTTCTGAGAATAAAAACAGCTGGAGCTTGTTAAGGTAATTACACAGGGGAAAGGATAATGTACTGGGAACTCCTCAGAAGAATGTGATTTGTGGTGAGGGGAGAGAGATAAAAGCTCATTTAGGAACGACATGAACATGCTGCCTAGGTAGCTGTTTATCAGTAAATATCTCCACTGAGATTAAGAAAAGCAGTAGCTTAATAAATTGAGTACTTCCTGGTGTGCATACTGTACTGGTAACTCCCCAAAAGAATCTGGATTGTGGTGAGGGAACTGAGAAAAAAGCTCATTTAGGAACGACATGAACATGCTGCGTAGGTAGCTGTTTATCAGTAAATATCTCCACTGAGATTAAGAAAAGCAGTAGCTTAATAAATTAAGTACTTCCTGGTATGGTTACTGTACTGGTAACTCCCCAAAAGAATCTGGATTGTGGTGAGGGAAGAGAGAAAAAAGCTCATTTAGGTCCTGCACTTACGAAGGGGGTAGGCAGCTGTATATCAGGGAGTAAACCTTCTGAGAATAAAAACAGCTGGAGCTTGTTAAGGTAATTACACAGGGGAAAGGATAATGTACTGGGAAATCCTCAGAAGAATATGATTTGTGGTGAGGGGAGAGAGATAAAAGCTCATTTAGGAACGACATGAACATGCTGCGTAGGTAGCTGTTTATCAGTAAATATCTCCACTGAGATTAAGAAAAGCAGTAGCTTAATAAATTACGTACTTCCTGGTATGGTTACTCTACTGGTAACTCCCCAAAAGAATCTGGATTGTGGTGAGGGAACAGAGAAAAAAGCTCATTTAGGACCTGCACTTACGAAGGGGGTAGGCAGCTGTATATCAGGGAGTAAACCTT
The DNA here is from genome assembly GCF_023159225.1 of Perognathus longimembris pacificus. Lineage (NCBI taxonomy): Eukaryota > Metazoa > Chordata > Mammalia > Rodentia > Heteromyidae > Perognathus > Perognathus longimembris. The sequence continues at coordinate 26,305 of NW_025959660.1, forward strand.
CTGAGAATAAAAAAAAACTGGAGCTTGTTAAGGTAATTCCACAGGGGAAAGGATAATGTACTGGGAACTCCTCAGAAGAATCTGATTTGTGGTGAGGGGAGAGAGATAAAAGCTCATTTAGGAACGACATGAACATGCTGCCTAGGTAGCTGTTTATCAGTAAATATCTCCACTGAGATTAAGAAAAGCAGTAGCTTAATAAATTGAGTACTTCCTGGTGTGGATACTGTACTGGTAACTCCCCAAAAGAATCTGGATTGTGGTGACGGAATAGAGAAAAAAGCTCATTTAGGAACCTGCACTTACGAAGGGGGTAGGCAGCTGTATATCAGGGAGTAAACCTTCTGAGAATAAAAACAGCTGGAGCTTGTTAAGGTAATTACACAGGGGAAAGGATAATGTACTGGGAACTCCTCAGAAGAATCTGATTTGTGGTGAGGGGAGAGAGATAAAAGCTCATTTAGGAACGACATGAACATGCTGCGTAGGTAGCTGTTTATCAGTAAATATCTCCACTGAGATTAAGAAAAGCAGTAGCTGAATAAATTAAGTACTTCCTGGTATGGTTACTGTACTGATAACTCCCGAAAAGAATCTGGATTGTGGTGAGGGAACAGAGAAAAAAGCTCATTTAGGACCTGCACTTACGAAGGGGGTAGGCAGCTGTATGTCAGGGAGTATCGCTTCTGAGAATAAAAACAGCTGGAGCTTGTTAAGGTAATTACACAGGGGAAAGGATAATGTACTGGGAACTCCTCAGAAGAATCTGATTTGTGGTGAGGGGAGAGAGATAAAAGCTCATTTAGGAACGACATGAAAATGCTGGGTAGGTAGCTGTTTATCAGTAGATATCTCCACTTAGACTAAGAAAAGCAGTAGCTTAATAAATTAAGTACTTCCTGGTATTGATACTGTACTGGTAACTCCCCAAAAGAATCTGGATTGTGGTGAGGGAACAGAGAAAAAAGCTCATTTAGGAACGACATGAACATGCTACGTAGGTAGCTGTTTATCAGTAAATATCTCCAATGAGATTAAGAAAAGCAGTAGCTTAATAAATTAAGTACTTCCTGGTATGGTTACTGTACTGGTAACTCCCCAAACGAATCTGGATTGTGGGTGAGGGAACAGAGAAAAAAGCTCATTTAGGACCTGCACTTACGAAGGGGGTAGGCAGCTGTATATCAGGGAGTATCGCTTCTGAGAATAAAAAAGGCTGGAGCTTGTTAAGGTAATTACACAGGGGAAAGGATAATGTACTGGGAACTCCTCAGAAGAATCTGATTTGTGGTGAGGGGAGAGAGATAAAAGCTCATTTAGGAACGACATGAACATGCTGCGTAGGTAGCTGTTTATCAGTAAATATCTCCACTGAGATTAAGAAAAGCAGTAGCTTAATAAATTGAGTACTTCCTGGTGTGGATACTGTACTGGTAACTCCCCAAAAGAATCTGGATTGTGGTGACGGAACAGAGAAAAAAGCTCATTTAGGAACGACATGAACATGCTGCGTAGGTAGCTGTTTATCAGTAAATATCTCCACTGAGATTAAGAAAAGCAGTAGCTGAATAAATTAAGTACTTCCTGGTATGGTTACTGTACTGATAACTCCCGAAAAGAATCTGGATTGTGGTGAGGGAACAAGAGAAAAAAGCTCATTTAGGACCTGCACTTACGAAGGGGGTAGGCAGCTGTATATCAGGGAGTAAACGTTCTGAGAATAAAAACAGCTGGAGCTTGTTAAGGTAATTACACAGGGGAAAGGATAATGTACTGGGAACTCCTCAGAAGAATCTGATTGTGGTGAGGGGTGAGAGATAAAAGCTCATTTAGGAACGACATGAACATGCTGCGTAGGTAGCAGTTTATCAGTAAATATCTCCACTGAGATTAAGAAAAGCAGTAGCTTAATAAATTAAGTACTTCCTGGTATGGTTACTGTACTGGTAACTCCCCAAAAGAATCTGGATTGTGGTGAGGGAACAGAGAAAAAATCTCATTTATGACCTGCACTTACGAAGGGGGTGGGCAGCTGTATATCAGGGAGTAAACCTTCTGAGAATAAAAACAGCTGGAGCTTGTTAAGGTAATTATACAGGGGAAAGGATAATGTACTGGGAACTCCTCAAAAGAATCTGAATTGTGGTGAGGGGAGAGAGATAAAAGCTCATTTAGGAACGACATGAACATGCTGCGTAGGTAGCTGTTTATCAGTAAATATCTCTACTGAGATTAAGAAAAGCAGTAGCTTAATAAATTAAGTACTTCTTGGTATGGTTACTGTACTGGTAACTCC
>NW_025959661.1:0-28217 GCF_023159225.1 Perognathus longimembris pacificus
AAACATTAAAGCTTTTTTCATAATTATGGTATCCATAGTGAAATTCTAGGTCTTCATGAGGAAGTAAAACAGAGGAGAGTAACCAAAGAATAACTGCTTTATGTGATAAAGGTAGTCCTACTGCAAACTCAGTAATCATATATTAGGTTGTGATGACTACAATTTCAGGTGTTGTTTTAAGGAACTCACCTAACAATTATCAGTATAATGCATTTGGAAACATCACAGCAACTGCTCTAAAAAGGGTAACCTCTTCTTAAAGAAATGAAATCAGACTTTGCTGCACAAGCATATGGAAAAAAACAAACGTGTTACTAACAATATTATTACTACTTGCTCAAATATAACTACTAAATAATGTAGAGGAAGATTTTGGCGACATACCTTTCTGGGAACTATCTTGGAAAATGATCTCATATTTTATTTCGTAAAAGTAGGAGTGTTGAACTGGGAATGTATATTGTATTAACGCAGCTTGGATGAAACCTGATTGACTTAAAGCACCAAATGTTTGCTAGTTGCCAGGATTAAAGCATAAAGTTTGAAATTCAGCATTTCAAATACTGGCAAGAATTCTAATGCAAGGTCTTATTTGACTGGTTCAGGTTTACTTTCAACTATTCTTTTTATTCATGCCTATGTTAATACGATATTCATCAATATAAACACATTGAGATTTCCTTCTCTTTATTACTGATATTGTCCTTTAAATAAATGTTTTAACAGTGTGTTTTATATTGAATGATTCTACAGCTTATTTCGTTTTTTCACTCTTCCAAACAACATGCCTTTCACGAATTTAATTATTTATTTTTGCATATACGCATCCAAACATCCATACTACATTTAGGTACACACACACACACACACACACACGTACATGTGTATGTACACATATATATGTACCTGTATACAGAGAGATATATAAATAGTGATATACATACATATATATTCACATTCCTATCTAAATGTAATCAATGGGTCCATATGATATAATGTATGCAGATGTACATATATCAATATATATTATGATTTTTCACTTGTGCCCCTCATCTTGACTATGTTAGTTGGAATTATTACTACTCCCTATATTTTTATTGTTTATTTATCCAACATCAATTTCATTAATTTATGGAATCCTTCCAAGTATAATCCAGTAAATGAACAATTAATTCTCATTCTAGAACTGAAAAATTACTTCTGTGGTGATGCAAAAGAATGAAACGTATCACGCGATTATTCAGATAAGTAATTGAAAATTCCTTTCCATTGTTTAGCTAAATGTCTTTTGCATGCTACTAGTTGCATTTCCCAAGTGTTTCTGAGATGTAAATGATCACCTATAAGTTTAAATATAAATGGAAACCAACTCACAGATTTCTTTTAAATTAATCTTAGGCTTAGTAAGAAATTTGTTTTCACGAATTTCATGTTGAAATTCTTTCTGTCTTTCAAGAGTACATATTCAGAATTTTACTCACTGAGAAAATGTTGATTTTGTCAGTATTCGCATATGCATTTTCTGTTTCATTAGCCTGATAAACTGAAAATGAAAACCTTTCATCATCTGGAACCAGTTTGTCTCAAACATGAAGGAAGTGTAGTAAAGAATACTTCCTAAATTACTTGAGAGCATTCTATACTGATGTGCTGTGTATTCTTTTAAACATCTTCCAAAACAGGGATCTCAATTAATACAATGGATTCTTGAATGTATTGTGAGTAACCTCTGAATCAGTGCTCTTGCCTTTAATTATCAAGTTTCACATTTTTTTGTCACATTTATCAAACTGGAAGGACTATTATCCAATTCACAGAATAATAAAAATTATATAATTACTTAAGAAAAGAAGACATTTGAGACTCTCTTAATTAAATAAAACCCAGCTTAATTTCTTGCAATTGGAGAAAAAAACAAACACCATTTCCTAGGTACAGAGAGGTTCTGATTTGTTTCCAGTAGATACAAGAATGAAGAACATGCTGTTCAGAATTTTTTCCCTTGTACCTCTGTATTCAATGATGTCCTCACTTTGATGATAATGATACTTTATTGTCCACCCTTCGACACATTTCCTTGAATATTTGCAGAGAATATTTTTAAGTAATCAGAGTGTGTGGAGACTTAGAAATAAATGTCTTTTGTGATTGCAGATAAGAGTACACGTGTGCAAGAGGAATTTTAGTTTTCAGTGATCATTATAAATTTCATATTGCATTCAGTTAATCTTTGCAGATACACTATCCATTGCATATTACAATAGGCTATATACTTGGTTATCCACTTTCCCAAAGAACAGCCAGTATTTTTACAGATTGAAGTTCTAAACGATTCTGAAAATTTCAGTTTTGTTCTTTTAGACAAACACTAATTGCATCGTGAATTCAATTTATATAGAAATATACCTCCATAAAATAATTGTCTCCTTCGTTGGCCTAATTTCATAAAGAACTTTGGTTGAGGACTCATGCTTCACTGTAATCTGTTTCAATGTTACAAGTGTAAAGATCAAATTGATATTTTGTGAAGTTAAAAATGCTTTGCCTCATATGTACGTGATTAGGGTACAGGATGGAAGACATAATACTGGCAGTTGTGTAGTGGAAGTCATCACAGGTTCAAGCGGCAGGTGAGGAGATATCAGGGAGATTACCATCAATGGGAAAAAGATCACGTGAATGTAAGTACAAATGTCTCCAGTGCAAGATATCATAATAGCAGGTAGTCAGATGTGGTATTCCAATTTCAATCCAGAAGTATGATAGGATTTAAGAGATTTACAAAATGGCTAATGTACTCAGATCATGAACTGAACATGACATAAATTATTCATATCCCAATAATGCCAAATAGAGACAACAAGCCTGGTCCCTTCCTTTTGAAACACCTTTATGGAAAACTGTGGATTTTAGTCTCTTTGCAGAATTTGCTTTCCTTGTTGAGATTGGGGGAATTCTCTTTGCCTCTTTTCTTTTTCAGTACGTAGGTGACTATATACTTTGTTCCGGTTAGAGATTTTCAAAACTATCCAACAAAACCACACATATTCTAATTTCTCAGTCCCATGTGGCTTTTTTCAGATATTCTTTTGGAATAAGCATAGAACTAATGTAATACCTCAGTTCCACAGAGTTAAGGAAGAAAATCACCTCTAGTCAGCTGGACTTGTAAAACCCCTCATGTTCTTACCATTGTACTATGAAGCATTCACTTTTATACCGTTTTCTTTTGGTTCATACAGGGCACATTTGGAAAAAAGTAACTACAACCAATTAATACTTATTTCAATATACGATGGTAAATCCCAACATTCGGAAAGGTACTGTTCTGTATCTCACAAATTTTTTAATACATTTGAAATGAAACCACCTGGAGTTTTAAATTTTCTTTGAAGAAAATCGAGGTGATTCCTGAAGAATGTCACTTACCAGCTAACTCTGATGCATGTGATTAGATATATGTGGTACGTGGTCTAGGAAATTTTAATTAATTTGTAAATTTTCATGCTTTATTATGTAGCTCAAACAGTTCTGAATGAATCTGCCAAAATTCTCCATATTAGACAAGTCTCACCTGAAAATATGTGACAGGAAATGTGACATCAATTAAATTTTGTTGATTTCATTTGATGTAAATATGACATAAAGTTGGGTTAGAGGGATTCAGTCTATCCAGATGACTGACCACTTTCTGGGAGAATATTTTATTGCATAATTTCATTATCATTTTACATCACTGTGAATGCATGGCAACAATTTGATGCAAAATACCATTAATAAGGATTTGTACAGGTAAGGGGAAAGTATAATATTCGTAGAATTTGAATTTTTTCACCAATTCTTATTTTAAAAATATATCTTCCGGGCTGGGAATATGACCTAGTGGCAAGAGTGCTTGCCTTCTACACATGTAGCTCTGGGTTCTATTCCCCAGCACCACATATATGGAAAATGGCCAAAAGGGGGCGCTGTGGCTCAGGTGACAGACTGCTAACCTTGAGCGGGAAGAAGCCAGGGATGGTGCTCAGGCCTTGAGTCCAAGGCCCAGGAATGGCCAAAAAAAAATTTTTTTTAATATATATCTTCCAATGATATTGGAAAAAATTATACTAAGTAAAGTTAGCCAGACCCAAAGAAGCATGGACTCTATTGTCTCCCTCATAGGGAATAATTAGCACAGGTTTAGGCTAGTAACAGCAAAGGATCACAAAAGCCCAATAGCTATACATTATGAACACATAAGATGTTGCTAATTGAAATGAACGCTATGTTCTGGAAACGAATATTATATCACTGTTTGAATAACTTTCAACATGCCATGTGAAACTGTAGCTTCTATTGTTGATAATCTTCTTGTATCCCCTTCCTTTGTTTGTACATGAACTATACTGTATCTTATCTGAGTACATTGGAAACTTTGTATACTATTATTAGAACTAGGAAAGTGATAGGGAATACAAACCTTGAGAGACACGGGACAAAAAGAAGAAAAACTACAAATGTAATACTTGTAAAACTGTTTGGTATAAATCAACTGGACAACGTATGAGGGGAGAGAAAAAGGGGGAGGGCGAGGGGAGAATGAGGGATGAGGTAAACAAACAGTACAAGAAAAGTATCCAATGCCTTACAAATGAAACTGTAACCTCTCTGTACATCAGTTTGACAATAAAAATTTAAAAAACTTCACCACAAATACAAAAAATACATAAAATTTGTAAACTCAATTGCTATGAAAAACTATTTACTTACAATAATGTGGTGACTTTTGTGTCAGCATAGAACAGACACGGGGACTTCAGGGAAGATGGATGCGGAGCAGCAGAGCCCTAGCTGAGCTCCCTCCGACATCACATTTTTCTCAGCCCATAGAAACTTTTACTCCTAGAAAGAAAGCCAGAGTAAGTTCTAACACTATAGGGATTCTGGCCAGGAAGGAAAAATTGACTTTGCTCGTCTAATAATACAGATTTGAGGTCCGTGTGGCATCCCGCTGCTGCGCCAGTGCCGGCGCCAGCACCGTGCCTGGCACAGTGACCAGCACTCCACAGTGATGAAGCAAACAGCATAGACCAGGTAGAAATCCTCCAGATGGCAGCTGAGCACAGATGACCTGAAATCCCAGAGAAAGCATGAGTACCCCAGGAAAAATATTCTCACTTGTGCCCACAGAGGAGCTTCTGGAAGGCATCCCTTTTCCTAAAGCCATAGAAAAGCGCCATTTTTGACCCTGGTAAAGGGTCACACCAGATTGGATCTAAAGCAGGCCTGGGGAAAGTGAGGTCAAAGTAGCCATCTTTGAAATGGGCAAGAGAGTCTGACCAGTGAGAGCCAGCTCTGCCCAAGAGAACGCCACCTGCCAGGAGGTAGGTGTGTCTTGGGCCATGGCTTAGCCAGAGGTGCCCTGCCCTGCCTGCCAGAATTTTTAAATTTAAAGCAAAAGCAGCAAGAAGCTACCAGTGGCAAGGAAGCACCAGATGGGGAACAAATAGTTCCTGAGACAAATAAATGATCCCATCACAGAGGAAGCCCAATTCCCAGCCTGAATGAGAGCTGAATTCCATAGCCAGCTCCACCAGGTGGCCGCCTTGCCCAGGAGGGAGGAAACTTCCCAAGGCAAGCAACGCTCAGCCGGGTAAACCAGGTCAGAGGCGCCCTGTCCTGCTGAGTCCACAGCCTATACAAAGCCAGGCATTAAAGGCCCCAGGCCCACAGCAGACAGAGGAACCACAGTTCCCCAAACTGCTCACGTTCCCATCTACAGAGGACGCCCAAGGCCTACCTGCAAGCTGTGTAAACTACAGAGAGCCAGGATTGCACCAACAAAGGAGAAGGGTCAGAACAGATCCACCCTCTCTTAACTGAAATCAAGTCAAACCAGCCAATCAGGAAAATACACTGCAGACCAGACTCAAGGAAACCAGAGACTGGGGAAGGACTACCCAAACAAGCCAGACTCCATTATTTTTTATTCTCAAACATTTTTTAAACTTTAAAAAAAAAGTTTTTTTTTAAATTTTTTCACTTCTGAAACATCGTTGATTTTTTCTTTTCATTTTTACCTGTTTGTTTTATCAAGTTTTTTGTGCTATTATTTTGGTTGTTTGTTTTTCTGGTTCTTTTTCTTTTTTCTTTTTAAAATAATTTTTCTCTGTTTTATGCATCTGTCTTCCAGTATTTTTACTTCATTTCTCTCTTTGCATTCTATTTCTTTAAAAATTACTTTCCTATGAATACCACCTCCACTCTTTCTGCTAACACTCAATTGTCTATCATTTTACCCTTGTTCTTTCTACTGATTCTACTCTTCACATTTCCACGTCACTGAAACTAAACAAAAATCACCCTCCCGGGCTGGGGATATAGCCTAGTGGCAAGAGTGCCTGCCTCGGATACACGAGGCCCTAGGTTCGATTCCCCAGCACCACATATACAGAAAACGGCCAGAAGCGGCGCTGTGGCTCAAGTGGCGGAGTGCTAGCCTTGAGCGGGAAGAAGCCAGGGACAGTGCTCAGGCCCTGAGTCCAAGGCCCAGGACTGCCCAAAAAAAAAAAAAATCACCCTCCCCCCCAATATGTTTTACTCTATTCTCTTTACTACGTCTAACTTACACTCCTGACTTACTGCCTGGACTTCCAGGTTCAATTGACTCCTGGTTATTGGATAGAGGTTATCCCTGCTTAATCACAGTGAAACAAAGGGATTCATAGAGAATAGCAGTCCTAAAAGAACTTAATATAAGAACAAGAATTGCTTATAGGGTTGTAACAGTAAATAAGTAACTACTGAATACAGTGCCCAGGATCGGTTGTTATATTGAAATTGTAATCTTTAGGAACACCAAATCTAATTTTATAAACAGGTATACAAGGGGGCTGGGGATATGGCCTAGTGACAAGAGTGCCTGCTTCATATACATGAGGCCCTGGGTTCGATTCCCAGCACCACATATACAGAAAATGGCCAGAAGGGGCACTGTGGCTCAAGTGGCAGAGTGCTAGCCTTGAGCGGGAAGAAGCCAGGGACAGTGCTCAGGCCCTGAGTCCAGTCCCCAGGACTGGCCAAAAAAAAAAAAAAAACAGGTATACAAGGTATCTGTATATAATTGTGAACTTGTAAGATTTACACAAGAGTGCTTGGTAAGGGCTGCTTTGGGTCTTAACAGTGCTCACAGGTGCTGGTAGAATGGCATTCCAATCCAAATGTGCAGAAGGAACACAAGAAAAATGGCAAACATGGCAACAGTGTACTCTACAACACAATAGTAGTAGCAAGTAGCCACAGTGTTCATAATGATGAAAAAAAGATTTTAAAAGATAAGAGTTAATATACCATAAATCTGGAGCTAAGGAAGGTACCAAGTAAGAAGGAAAGTTGGGGAAGGAGAGAAAAGAGAGGAGAGCAATGAATGATATAAAGAAAAGGGATGGAGTGATTAAGCACAGGAAGACAAGAAGAGAGGAAGGAAGACTGGAGGGAAGGTAGCAAGGAGGGAAGGAATGCAGGCAGGAAAGGAGGCAGGGAGAGCTGGATTGTGGTTTGTATCCACAGTGTTTGGGATTGAATTAAAGGTAGAAGAATGGAGAAAGAAGGATCCGAATGGAATCCTGGGGAAGGAGAGAGAGACAAATGGAGATAAGGAGGAAGAAAAGTAATCAGGAAAGAATGACAGCAGAAAGGAAGGAAGGATGAGAGCAAGGGAGACTGTGTGGGAGATAGAAGTAAGGAACCGTGAAAGCAGTGAGCGGTATGATGAAAAACAAACGATATTTCATGGGAAGCAAGGAAATTCATAAAAATACATTGTACATTTATAAAGCTGTGCTTTCATTGGACACTACTTAGTACATTCATATCAGATATTCAGTATTATTTACTTGACATAAAAAGCTTTAGTGTCACTTCAAATAGGGAAAAATGAAACAGTTTGTACTATAGAAAATATTATTCATCCGGTGCACAGGGTCATGAGATTTCTAAGTGAACTTCTAAGGAAGGCTCAACATTATTCTTCTATGGAATGCAAGACTCGCATTGACAAGTAGACTGCCAGAGTGACAGAAAGAACACTGTGCCCTGAAACATCTCATGGGGATGCTCCACTCTGGATATTTCTATCCTCCAGATGACTCCCTGATGAGGCCATGTGGCAGTGCCTTCAAGGAACACAGATGACTTGTTGATATTAGGAAGAGTTAGAGACAACCAAAGTCTGTCAAATAGACAGTAAGAAACTACAAAACCAAGAGACAAGTGTAATGACAGAATGCCTACCGAGACAAAACCTGACCCACGAGGTCCCAAAAGAAGGGATGACATCTTGCCACTTTTTTCAAGCAGGAGTGTAAACTTGCATCCAAGTCACCATGTCACCTACCCAGCACTCACTGATCTGTGTAGGTCAGTGCATGAAACACAAACCACACACCACTAGAGGATTTGTCAAAAGACTTATGCAAAAGTTGACCCGGGGAAAACTCTGGGTCACGGGGTCCCCATCACAGTCTTGGGGGTTGTTCACTAAATTCCCAAAGCCAGCCTAAAATAAAGTGACTCTAGTAAGAATTTTCTCTTCTCTTTTAAGGGAAATGATTTACATGGCAGGTCTCAAGTTCGGTAAAGTTGGTCATTTACATGAAATTGTAGAAAATATGTCTGTGACTACCAAAAGTCAGGGACAGAAGAAATAAAACACAAAGTGACTTTATATATTGTAAAATTCAATGTGTACCAAGTTACAAAAAAGTCACACATATTTTTTATTCCAATAGTGGGTTTGTGAAATATTCTCGACCAGTGCAGGGAACCACAAGACAGGCACATCAAAGACCCAGAATGGCTACAAATCAAAGGAAGGTTGGACAAATGGGACTGCAGCAAACTGCAGAGCTTCTGCACGGCAAAGGTCATAGCTCGCAAGATAAACAGAAAGCCCACAGACTGGGAGAAGATCTTTACCGGACATTCAACAGACAAAGGCCTCATCTCTAAAATATATGCAGAACTAAAAAAATTGCCTTTTCCAAAACAAAACAACAAAGAACCAATAGCCCCCTCATCAAGTGGGCTAAAGACTTACAAAGAGACTTCTCTGATGAGGAAATGAGAATGGCCAAGAGACATATGAAAAAATGCTCTACATCACTGGCCATAAAAGAAATGCAAATCAAAACAACATTGAGATTCCATCTCACCCCAGTAAGAATGTCATATATCACGATAACTAGTCATAACAATTGTTGGAGGGGATGTGGCCAAAAGGGAACCCTACTTCATTGTTGGTGGGAATGTAAAATGGCTCAGCCACTCTGGCAAGCAGTATGGAGATTCCTCAGAAGGCTAAAAATAGAACTCCCCTATGACCCAGCAGCCCCACTTTTGGGTATCTATCCCAAAGACCACAAACAAAATCACAGTAATGTTCATTGCAGCACAATTTGTCATAGCGACAATCTGGAACCAGCCCAGATGTCCCTCAGTCGACGAATGGATCAGGAAAATGTGGTACACATACACAATGGAATTTTATGCCTCTATCAGAAGGAATGACATTGTCTCATTTGTAAGGAAATGGAAGGACTTGGAAAAAATTATACTAAGTGAAGTGAGCCAGACCCAAAGAAACTTGGACTCTATGGTCTCCCTTATTGGGAATAATTAGTACAGGTTTAGGCAAGTCATAGCAGAGCATCACAAGGCCCAATAGCTATACCCTTATGAACACATAAGATGATGCTAAGTGAAATGAACTGTATGTTATGGAAACAGTTGTAACTACTTTCAACGTCCTATGTGTATCTGTAGCTTCTATTATTGATGATGTTCTTGTATCACCTTCCTGTGGTTGTACATACACTATCTCTGTAATCTTATCTGAGTATATTGGAAACCGTGTATACTGGTATTGGAAGTAGGAAATTGAATGGGAATACCAAATTTGAGAGACACAGGGTAAAAAAAAGACAAACAACTACAAAAGCAATACTTGCAAAACTGTTTGGTGTAAGTGAACTGAACACCTACGGGGGGGAAGGGAAAGGGGAAGAGAGAGGGGGGAATGAGGGACAAGATAACAAACTGTACAAGAAATGTATCCAGTGCCTAACATATGAAACTGTAACCTTTCTGTACATCAGTTTGACAAAAAATTTTTGAAAAAAATATTATATGGAACTCTATTTCTTTGTCTTGTATGGTGGGTAATGGACACCCAATAGTGTTTACACCAATGTTGGGATAAAGAAATGCCAACTGTGACTCATTTAATGTCATCTGCTTTTCCCTCCAGACCTCCCAATTTGTTTCATTTTGCAATCATATAATTGCAGCAAGTGATACTCTTAGAGTACATTATCAAAGATGGAACCATATGTGGTTTATATGTACAAATGGGCTGAGAAGCTGTATCTCCTATTTTATGTTTAAAAGCAAAACTCCATTATGATTTCTGTTGTTAATTCTTCCTGAAGTGAACTGGTTTGATGGGGATGACTTAAGAACCCTCTCATTCACTCCATCTTGAGTATTGCAATGTAAAATCTATGTAACAGTATGAATAGGCACGGGTTTGTTTGATCCAATTATGTTGGAATTTACGCATACTGAATGGATACTTCAAAGGAGAAGATAGTCTTCTGTTGTAGACATTTAGTTTGGGCTCCTACAAACATCTTTCTCAACAACCGCTTGCGAGCTATGAAGACACCATATTTAAAATCATCCCAAGGTACAGAAGAGGCTGAATCTCTTCTTCCTTTACAAGGGGACCTATATGTGCAGTGGGAAAAGTTGTTGATTCAGGAAATCAATTTGGAGATCATAAGAGTTCATGGTTGAAAAACATGGAGCTAAAATGAAAAAGGAAGTCTCAAGGAAGGGTTCCTTGATTGGTTTAGTCTCCAAACATAATTGTACACACCTTGGTACTGGTGATCGCCTTGCAGTGTTAATGTTGGGACGTACATAATACATTATATTACTGGATCCATTCAATGAATATTAGCTTGGCCAATTCCTCTTGGTCAGACAAGATTGTATACACAGTTGCCCCACAAACTAGTGGAAGAAAAAAGTCAATAATTTGATTCCTGTATAAATACTAGTAAAGAGACAGTTTATGCTAAAATCATGGGCCAATGCATAAAAATGCAAATATCTGCAAAAGCAAAATTTACAAAAACATTTGTGTAAACCAATACTACAACTTATATGGGGCACGAGACAAGGGAGTTGGAAGTGGGGGGTGACGGAGGAGGTAACATGATGAACTAGAAATATATTACTGACTTCCATATGAACTTCTAATCCTTCGGTACATAACTCTGACAATAAAGGAAAAAATAAAATGAACAAAAAAGAGGAAGTAGTTTGGCATGAAGTAGGTTATGGTCCTAATCTGACTCCATTAGAATTAATGCTTTGACCGGATTAGATTCAGTCGAACAGAGAAACTGTACAGGGACTTGATGAGCATCACCCAACCCACAAGCTTATGCAGCTGTTTGGGAAGAGTTGAGAAAATTAAAAAAGATCTCAACCCATTGGGATAGATATTAAGGAAGACTCAGATGGCTGAGACACTGAGGAAAAGTTATGTAATGAACCTACTAAAGGCAGATTGACCCATGTGGAGAAAATTTTGGTATCAATTATAGCCCTATTTTCACAACATCATCCAAATCAGTAAACTCCTGTAAAGGTAGAGAATTGTGGCCCTGCCCAGAATCCTGGCGGACTTTGATGCTTTCCCACCCCAACTTATGCCTGATACGGTCTCACAGCTACTACCATCTCAGCCTGTGCTGTTAAAGGTGCCTGGTCCCCTACCCATAAGCGTGGCACACTTCCTTGGCTCAGGCTCAAGAAGGGAGGACATTTCTGGTTTTCCTTTATTCCCTGATAGGCAGGATGAAGGTAACAAAAGAGTTCATCAGGCTTTGACATTTAAACAAATAAGAGATCTAAACAAGAGACCAAATGGGAGGATGAAGGTAACAAAAGTGTTCATCAGGCTTTGACATTTAAACAAATAAGAGATCTAAAGTATTCTCGTGTTCAATATGGCCCTACAGTGACTTTCACTCAAGTTATTCTTATTTATTTATTTATTTATTCATTGGCCAATCCTGGGTCTTCAACTCAGGGCCTGAGCACTGTCCCTGGCTTCTTTTTGCTCTAGGCTAGCACTCTGCTACTTGAGCCACAGCGCCACTTCTGGCCATTTTCTATATATGTGGTGCTGTGGTATAGAACGCAGGGCTTCATATATATGAGGCAAGCACTCTTGCCACTAGGCCATATTCCCGGCATACTCAAGTCATTCTTGAAACCTTGGCTACTAAAACTTTATGCCCAAATTACCAAGCAGCTATCAGGCCTTCTAAGAAAAAAGGAGGAATAAATGACTATATTCGGCTTTGTGCAGACATGGGGCCATCCCTTGTGCAGGGCCTCACGCTGGCTGCAATGCTCCAAGGGCAGACTGTGACAGAGTTCGGTCACAGAGTCCTGTATGGGGAGAAGGCGACAGGGACATCTATGTACTGCTGGGATTCCCAGCATCTGTTTGTCCTGCAGACAAATGGACGACTTAATGGCTCACTGACCTAATCAGAAAAGGAGAGCTATTACTGAAATTTGTCCCTGTTGTAAAAATGGGAAGCATTGTGTTACAAATTGCTGAGCTACTTTGAATGACTCTGGTCGCCAGATTTCAATAAACTGGCAGAGGAGCCATCTCCTCGCCCCACAGAAAAAATTTGGGGCGGCTCCTTGCTTCCCCTGAACTCAAGCCTATCCCCAAACCACCTGCAGCAACAATCAGTTTCAAGTCTCCTCTGAGCAACAATAGGAATTGCAGGACTGGATCTCGGTTCCTTTACCTGCACAGCACTGACTTCAGAAATGGGATTTCAGGCCCTTCCTACGTGAGTTCTTAGCCCCCTTCCAAGGGAATCGGTTGGCTTATTGTATGGTCGCAGCAGCTCTGCACTGAGGGGCATATGTATTCTTCCAGGAGTGATAGATCAGGATTCTAATGGAGAAATAAAAATCACGGCTTCAGTGCCTGCTAGTTTTATCTCTATCCCGGCAGCTCACTCTGGTTCCTTTCATTTTTGTCGGTGCCTCAGCTAACACAAACTCTAGGGGAGAAAGTAGTTTTTGGTCTTCTGACATTTTTGGGTTCAAATCATAAAAAGGGAAAGGCCCGGGAATGGCTTCTTGTCATATTTCCAGACATCAATATGTAGAGACTACCTCTTGGGCTGTAAAAACCCAATCTTCTCATGTCATTTCCATCCATTTATCTAAGTGGTTAGCAACATTGCCCATTGACCGCTGGTTGAATTATAGGTCTATGGAATATATAATAGGTTATATTCAAATGCAAATGACACATTAGCTGGGGCAACAAATGAGCCAATTCCTCCAGTACTGGTACCTAATAAAAAGAGATCAAAATACAAACGTGCTTAAATCTCAAAGTGCCCTTGGAGTATTCCAAACGATATGAAACTTTGGCAAGAAATGGGTGAACGATTGGCAATTTTCCTATTTCCATCCATTCCCTTCTAGGTTCCTTAGTTACTTCTAGCTTCATATAGCTGGCCTCTACACACATGCATGTCTACCATAATGGTGATCAAGTTGTCCTCATCCTGGTTGTGGTGGGTAACCTATTTTAATCAGGAAGTGCAAAATGAACAAAATATATCTTAGACATAAGTATGTCCATTTTGCCAAATGGCAAAAGCGTGTCACACAACAGAATAGTAGTAGCAAGTAGCCACAGTGTTCATTAGGATGAGAAAAAAAAGGATAAAAATAAGATAAAAGGTAAAGTACCATAAATCAAGAGGTAAGTAGGTAAAAATAAGAAGGAAAGTTATAGAAAGTAAGAAAGAGAGGCAAGGAATGAAAGATATACAAAAAAGGGACAGGGTGTTGAAGCCAAGGAAAACAGTAGGGAAGGTACAAGGAGGGAAGGTATGCAGACAGGTAAGGAGACAGGGAGAAATGGATTGTGGTTTGTATCGACAGTGGGTGATTCCGAGTTAATGGTGGAAATATGGAGGAAGAGGATTTGAACGTAATCCTGCAGAAGGAGAGTGATGAAGGGAGATAAGGAAGGATGAAAAGGTAGCAGGAAGGAATGATAGCAGAAAGGAAGGAAAGATGAGAGCAAGGGAGCCTACGTTGGAGGTAGAAGTAAGGATATATGAAAGAATTGAGAGGTCAGATGAAAAAGAGAGGATATTGGTGGGAAGCAAGGAAATTCATAAAACTACATAGTACATTTATAAAAATGTGCTTCTATTTGGACACTAATTAGTACACTGATATCAGATATTCAATATCATTGATCTGACAAACAATGCTGTAGTGTCATTTCAAATAGGGAAAAAAATGAAACTCAGTTTGTACTATAGAAAATATTATTCATCCACTGCACCAGGTCATAAGATTTCTAAGTCAATTTCTAAGTAATTGACAAAGTATCTTCTACGGAATGCAAGACAGGCATTGACAAGTTGACCCTCAGAGTGACAGAATGATCACTGTACCCTGAAACATCTCAAGGGGATCCTCCCCTCTGGATATTTCTATCCTCCAGATGACACCCTACTGAGACCAACTGGCAGTGCCTTCAAGGAACACAGAAGACTTGCTTGATATTGGAAAGAGTTAGAGAAAATCTACAGCCCCCAAATAGACAGTAAGAAACAACAAAACCACGAGAGAAGTTTAATGACAGAATGTCCACAGAGACAAAACCTGACCCACATGCAACCAAAAGGAGGGATGAACTCTTGCTCGTTTTTCAGTTATGGGTGCATACTTGTGTCCAAGTCACCACATCACCTACCCAACACACACTGACCTGTTTCAGTCAGTATATGAAACACAAAGCACTAACTACTAGAGGATTTTAGAAAGGACTTATGCAAAAGTTGACTCTGGAAGACTGGGTCACAGGATCCCCATCGCCGTCTTGGGGTGTTCGATAAATTCCCAAAGCCATACTAAAATAAAGTAACTCTAGTAAGAATTTTCTTTTCTCATTGAAGGAAAATGAGTTATATGTGATATCTCAAGGTCGGTAAAGACTCATAGGTACACACATTATCCACAGAGGAAAATTCAGTCTCCAATTTAGGATAAAAGGATTAGCATCAGAGTTTCTAAGAAAGCTTCTGACTGGTGACCTAGCACATGGTAGGAGACCCAGGAGTTCCAGAAGAGGGTGTCAGAAATCCTTGCTGAGGCTAAGTCTCCCTCTGTTCAATGGGATGTCATAGTTCCACTGTCTATGCTTTTGGATTTGGGAGATCTTGTTGAACTAGCGGAGTGAATGTGTGTGTATTTCTGCTTGTTTGTGGTTGTGTGTAGGTGAGTTTTCCTCAACTGGACCCCAGGAGTTCCAGGAAAGGGTGTCAGAAATCCTTGCTGAGGCTAAGTCTCCCTCTGTTCAATGGGATGTCATAGATCCACTATCTATGCATGTGGATTTGGGAGATCTTGTTGATCTAGGGGTGTGAATGTCTGTGTATTTCTACTTGTTTGTGGTTGTGTGTAGGTGAGCTTTTAGGTAAAGGACCTGCAAATCATTACTTGTGGGGCACTCCCGCCCCAGGTGCTTTGTATCATTAATAGGCGATTCTACTCCTCCCCTTCCGCCGCCCTCCCACCCGTTTAAAAGTGCAGCTCTTTCTACCATTAAATGAGTCTTAGCATTGACTTGGAAAATGGCTAGAAGGGTCGCTGTGGCTCAGGTGGCAGAGTGCTAGCCTTGAGCGGGAAGAAGACAGGCACGGTGCTTAGACCCTGAGTCCCAGGCCCAGGACTGTCCAAACAAAATGTAAGGGAAAGAAAGGTTCACTTCGTAAAGGACAAATTTTGACTTCACCATTAGAATTTACAAAAATATCGCTAGCCAATTAGAATTACACCTTTGGACTGTGTACAAAACCACATAACAGATTCTCTGTGTTCAACGTGGCAGATCCAATTGGTTCAGAACATTGTTGTATTTATCTGTTTCTCTTCTACTAAGCCCTGCATATAGTTAAAGTATTTATGCGTCAATTGACTCCTTTGCCATTGAGAGTAAATGGTAATTCATCTCCTTTGGCTAGGTTTGGCTCTGAGTCTCTCTGCTTCAAATGTCTCCAAGTAACTTTCTCCTTTTGTTTTAGTTTCTGTGCTACCAGAATCCAAATTTCAAACAAGGATGTCCTGAACTGTTAGCAAGAATAAGACGAAAAGTCAGGATTAAAAAGTTTTCTGTAACAAGTGAATCATTGCCTGTGCAGCTGGATGAACCACTGCACCTGGGACATGAGGGTAATGCCAGTAATCCCAAAACAGATTTAGTCTCTGACACTAGTACTGAAGGAATCCTTTCAACATCACGAAGTTCACTGCTGTCTCATAGACCCCAGCCATCTGGCACGCACATGCTGTCAACTGCAGCACCTTTACTCAAAAATGACAATCCTGCCAGAGATTCTTCTGTCAGACATTCACACAAAAAGTTTATGGATCAGGGAGCCATGTCTAGTCATTTGACCACACTTCATGTGCTGTCAAACAACAGCTACCTCCAGGCACATGACTGCTTTTTGAATTTTGATAAAAGTTATAATTCTCAATATCAAAAATCACATCGATTATCAAACGATAATTTCAGAGAGATGATGCCAACTTCAGCTATTCCAATTGGATATTCTTATTTTATGGCCTACGAATTGCCACATTCAAGCATGCTAGTGACAGCATCCAATCAACGGTGCTCCGATGCCACCACACGCGAAATATCTGCCGCAGCATTTTCAAAATATCATCATATAATAGCACCAGTTTACAAGGAACAGAAAGAGAGTAATATCCCAAGCCAGTGCCAGAGTTGGGAGGAAAATTAATTTCGATGTGTATTGTTATAATGAATAAAGACTCTGCCCAGCTTTATTCAAGCAATGAAGGGTCATTCAACTGTATTGTTTCTTATAGGCTAATAGCAAATAAAACTAAAATGTTGCTTTATTTCAACAGTGGGATGCGCTTCATCTCATGTTTTCAGACATCAATATGTTGAGACTACCACTTGGGCTGTAAAAACCCAAACTTCTTAAGGCATTTCCATGCATTTATCTAAGAGGTTAGCATCATTGCCAATTGACCATTAGTTCAAATTAAACTATAGCATAAATAATGGGTTATATTCAAATGGAAATGACTCACTACCCGGGGCGACAAATGAGCTAGTTACTCCAGTCACACCTACCTTAGTGAAAGAGATCAACAAACAAACATGTGCTTCAATTTGAAACTGACCAAGACGTGTTCCAAAGGATATATGAAACTTAGGCAAACATGGGTGAACAATTGCCATTTTCCCATTTCTATCCATTCCCCTCAAGAGCCTTGTTTACTTCCAGCTCCACTATTCATATAACTGGCATCTACATGCATGCATGTGTTGCACAATGATGATCAATTTGTCCTCATCCTGGTCGTCTTGGGTTACCAATATTAAACAGGAAGTGCATAATGACCAAAGCATATTAGACATGAGTATGTCCTTTTTGCCACATGGCAACAGCATACTCTACAACAGAATCGTAGTAGCAAGTAGCCACAGTGTTCCCAATGATGATGAAAAAAAGATTAAAAAAAGATAAGAGGTAATATACCAAAAATCCGGAGCTAAGGAAGGTACCAAGTAAGAAGGAAAGTTGTGGAACTAGAGAAAGGAGAGGGAAGCAATGAATGATATAAAGAAAAGGGATGGAGTGATGAAGCACAGGAAGACAAGAATTCAGGAAAGAAGACAGGAGAGAAGGTAGCAAGGAGGGAAGGAATGCAGGCAGGCAAGGAGGCAGGGACAGATGGATTGTGGTTTGTATCAACAGTGTGAGGGATGGAGTTATAGGTGGAAGTGTGGAGAAAGAAGGATCCAAAAGGAATCCTGGGGAAGGAGAGAGTGACAAACAGAGATAAGGAGGGAAGAAAAGAAATCAGGAAGGAATGAAAGCAGAAAGGAAGGATGAGAACAAGGGAGACTGGGTGGGACATAGGAGTAAGGAACCATGAAAGCAGTGAGAGGGAAGATGAAAAGGAATTGGTACTTCATGGGAAGCAAGGAAAATCATAAAAATACATTTTATATTTATAAATCTGTGTTTTTACTTGGACACTACTTAGTACATTGATATCAAATATTCAGTATCGTTTGCTTGACATAAAAATCTGTAGTGTCAGTTCAAATAGGTAAAAATGAAACTCAGTTTGTACTATAGAAAATGTTATTCATCCGCTGCACAGGGTCATGAGATTTCTAAGTGAATTTCTAAGTAAGGCTCAACAATATTCTTCTACGGAATGCAAGACTGGCATTGACAAGTTGACTGCCAGAGTGACAGAAAGAACACTGTGCCCTGTATCATCTCCTAAGGATGTTCCACTCTGGATATCTCTATGCTCCAGATGACACCCTGATGAGGCCATCTGGCAGTGCCTTCAAGGAACACAGATGACCTGTTGATATTAGGAAGAGTTAGAGACAATCTAAGTCCCTGAAATAGACAGTAGGAAACAACAAAACCAAGAGACAAGTGTAATGACAGAATGCCTACCGAGACAAAACCTGACCCACGAGGTCCCAAAAGAAGGGATGACATCTTGCCTCTTTTTTCAAGCAGGGGTGTAAACTTGTGTCCAAGTCACCATGTCACCAACCCAGCACTCACTGACCATTTTAGGTCAGTGCATGAAACACAAACCAAACACCACTAGAGGATTTGTCAAAAGACTTATGCAAAAGTTGACGCTGGGAAATCTCTGGGTCACGGGGTCCCCATCACAGTCTTGGAGGGAGTTCCCTAAATTCCCAAAGCCAGCCTAAATAAAGTGACTCTAGTAAGATTTTTCTCTCCTCTTCTAAGGGAAATGATTTATATGGAATATCTCAAGGTCGGTAAAGTTGGTCATTTACATGAAACGCTAGGAAATATGTCTGTGACTACTAAAAGTCAGGGACAGAAGAAATACAACACAAAGTGACTTTATATATTGTAAAATTCAATGTGCACCAAGTTACAAAAAAGTCACATATTTTTTCTTCCAATAGTGGTGTGTAAAATATGCTCGACCAGTGCAGGGAACCACAAGACAGGCACATCAATTAAAATTTACATGGAACTCTATTTCTTTGTCTTGTATGGTGGGTAATGGACACCCAATAGCGTTTACACCAATGTTGGGATAAGGAAATGCCAACTGTGACACATTTCATGTCCTCTGCTTTTCCCTCCAGCCCTCCCCATTTGCGTCATTTTGCAATAGTACAATTGCAGCCAGTGATACTCTTAGAGTCCATTATCAAGGATGGAACCATATGTGGTTGACATGTACAAATGGGGGGAGAAGCTGTATCTCCTCTTTTCTGTCTAAAGGAAAACTCCATTATGATTTCTGGTGTTAATTTTTCCTATAGTGAACTGGTTTGATGGGGATGACATAATAACCCTCTCGTTCACTCCATCTTGAGTATTGCAAAGTAAAATCTAAGTAACAGTATGACTAGGCACTGGTTTTGTTTGATCCAATGATGTTGGAATGAAAGCACTACTAAATGGATACTTCAAAGGAGATGACTGTGTTCTGTTGTAGACATTTAGTTTGGGCTCCTAACAATTTCTTTCTCAACAACCACTTGAGAGCTATGAAGACACCATACTTAAAATCATCCCTAGGTACAGAGGAGTCCTGAATCTCTCCTTCCTTTACAAGGGGACCTATATGTGCAGTGGGAAAAGATGTTGATTTTAGGAAAACAATTTAGAGATCATAATAGATAGTTCATGGTTGAAAAATATTGAGCTAAAATGAAAAAGGAAATCTCAAGGGAAGGGTTCCTTGATTCGTTTACACAGTCTCCAAACATAATTGTACACACCTTGGGTACTGGTGATCCCCTTGCAGTGTTGTGGTTGGGAAGTACATAATTCATTATATTACTGGAACCATTCAATAAATATTAGCTTGGCTAAATTCATCTTGGTCAGACAAACTTGTATATACAGTTGCCCCACAAATTAGTGAAAGAAAAGAGTAAATAATTTGATTCTTGTATAGACACTAGTAAAGGGACAGGTTATGCAGAAATCAAGGGCAAAAGGTTAAAAGTACAAATGCCTCCAAAAGCAAAATTTACACAAACATTTGTGTAAACCAATTCTACAATTTCTCAGGGGGAAAGAGACAAAGGAGTTGGAAAGGGGGTGTTGGAGGAGGAAAATGATGAACGAGATATATACTTACTGACTCACTTATGAACCTCTAATCCTTCGGTCCATCACTCTGACAATAACGGAAAAAATAAAATAAACAAGAACAAAAGAGGAAGTAGTGTGGCATGAAGTAGGTTATGGTCGTAATCTCAATCCGTTACAAATAATGCCATTGTAGACATGAACGGATTAGGTTCAAACAGTCGATCAGAGAAACTGAACAGGGACTTGATGAGCATCACCCAACCCCCAAGCTTATGCAGCTGTATGGGAAGAGCTGAGAAAATTAAAAAACATCTCAACCCACTGGGCTACATAAAGGAAGACTAAGATGGCTCAGACACTGAGAAAAAATTATGTAATGAGCCTAGTAAAGACAGATTGACCCATGTGGAGAAAATTTTGGAATCACAATATCATCCAAAACAGCAATCTCCTGTAAAGGGAGAGACTTGTGGGCTCTGCCCAGAATCCTGGCGGTCTTTGATCCTTTCCCACCACAACCTCCGCCTGATAGAGTCTCACAGCTAGTACCATCTCAGCGTGTGCTGGTAAAGGCTCCTGGCCCTCCTAGCCGTAAGCGTGGCACACTTCCTTGGCTCAGGCTGCTCAAGAAGGGAGGACATTCCTGGTTTTCATTTATTCCCTGACAGGCAGGATGAAGATAACAAAAGGGTTCATCAGGCTTTGCCATTTCAACCAATAAGAGATCTAAAGAATGCTTGTGTTCAATATGGCCCTACAGTGCCGTTTACTCAAGTCATTCTTATCTATTTATTTATTCATTGGCCAATCCTGGGTCTTCAACTTAGGGCCTGAGCACTGTCCCTGGCTTTTTTTGCTCTAAGATAGCACTCTGCTACTTGAGCCACAGCGCCACTTCTGGCCATTTTCTATATATGTGGTGCTGGAGAATAGAACCCAGGGCTTCATGTATATGAGGCAAGCACACTTGCCAATAGGCCATATTCCCAGCACACTGAAGTCATTCTTGAAACCTGGGCTACTAAAACTTTATGCCCAAATTGCCAAGCAGCCGTCAGGCCTTCTAAGAAAAAAGGAGGAATAAATGACTATATTCGACTTTGTGCAGACATTGGGCCATCCTATGTTCAGGGCCTCACGCTGGCTGCAGGGCTCCAAGGGCTGACTGTGACAGAGTTCTTACACATGCACTGTATGGGGAGAAGGCGACGGGGACATCTATGTACTGCTGGGATTCCCGGCATCTGTTTTTCCTGAAGACAAATGGACCACTTAATGGCTCACTGACCTAATCAGAAAAGGAGAAGAACTATGAGTGAAATTTGTCCCCATTGTAAAAACGGGAAGCATTGTGTTACAAATTTCAGATCTACTTTGAATGACTGTGGCCACCAGATTTCAGTAAACTGGCAGAGGAGCCAGCACCTGGCCCCACAAAAAAATTTTCGGGCGGCTCCATCCTGCCCCCAACCTCAAGCCTATCCCCCAACAACCTGCAGCAACAATCAGGTTCAAGTCTCCTCTGAGCAACTTCCTCTGAGGAAGTTCAGGACTGGATCTCTGTTCTTCTACCTGCACAGTACTGACTTCGGAAATGGGATTTCAGGCCCTCCATCCAGGAGTTCTTGGCCCTCTTCCAAGGGAATCTGTTGGCTAATTGTTAGGTTACAGCTGCTCTGCACTGAGGGGCTTATGTATTATTCCAGGAGTGATAGATCAGGACACTAATGGAGAAATAAAATCATGGCTTCAGTGCCGGCTAGTGTTGTCTCTATCCTGGCAGCTTATGCTGGTTCCTTTAATTTTTGTCGGTGACTCAGCAACTACAAACACAAGGGGAGAAAGGAGTTTTTGGTCTTCCGACAATTTTTGGGTTCAAAACATGAAATGGGAATGGCCCGGGGATGGCTTCTTCTCATATTTTCAGACATCAATATGTTGAGACTACCTCTTGGGCTGTAAAAACCCAATCTTCTCAAGGCATTTCCATCCATTTATCTAAGAGGTTAGCAATATTGCCCATTGACCGCTGGTTGAAATATAGGTCTAATGCACATATAATAGGTTATTTTCAAATGCAAATGACTCACAAGCTGGGGCCACAAATGAGCCAATTCCTCCAGTACTTGTACCTTAGTGAAAGAGATCAACAAACAAACATGTGCTTCAATCTTAATGTGACCTTGGGGTATTCTAAAGGCTATGAAACTTAGGCAAGTCATGGGTGAACGATTGGCAATTTCCCTATTTCTATCCAGTCCCTTCTAGGTACCTTGTTTACTTCTAGCTCCAGTGTTCATAAAGCTGGCCTCTACACATATGCATGTCTAGCACAATGATGATCAAGTTGTCCTTATCCTGGTTGTGGTGGGTAACCTATATAAAACAGGATGTGCACAATGACCAAAGTATATCTTAGACATGAGTATGTCCTTTTTGCGACATGGGAAAAGAGTGCTCCACAACAGATTAGTAGTAGCAAGTTGCCACAGTGTTCATAATGGTGAAGAAAAAAGGAGAAAAAAAAGATAAAAGGTAATGTACCATAAATCAAGAGCTAAGTAAGGTAAAAATAGGAAGGAAAGTTATGGAAGGTAAGAAAGAGAGGGAAGGAAGGAATGATAGAAAGAAAAGAGCGGGGTGATGAAGCCAAGGAAGACAGGAGGGAAGGTAGCAATGAGGGAAGGAATGTAGGCAGGGAAGGAGGCAGGGAGAGGTGGATTGTGGTTTCTATGGACAGTGGCTGGGACAGAGTTAATGGAGGAAGTATGGAGGAAGAGGATCTGAAGGTAAGCCTGGGGAAGGAGAGAGATGAAGGGAGATAAGGAAGGAAGAAAAGGTAGCAGGAAGGAATGGTTGCAGAAAGGAAGGAAAGATGAGAGCAAGGGAGACTTGGGTTGGAGATAGAAGCAAGGCAATATGAAAGCATTGACAGGTCAGATGAAAAAGAAAGGATATCTGGTGGGAAGCAAGGAAATTCATAAAAATTCATAGGGAATTAATAAAGCTGTGCCTCTACTTGGACACTACTTAGTACACTGATATCAGATATTCAATATAATTGATCTGACAAACAATGCTGTAGTGTCATTTCCAATAGGAAAAAATGAAACTCAGTTTCTACTATAGAAAATATTATTTTTGAGCTGCACCAGGTCATTAGGTTTCTAAGTGTATTTCTAAATAATTCACAAAAATATCTTCTACGGAATGCAAGACAGGCATTGACAAGTTGACTCCCAGAGTGACAGAAAGAACACTGTGCCCTGAAACATCTCATGGTGATCCTCCCCTCTGGATATTTCTATCCTCCAGAAGACACCCTGCTGAGACCAACTGGCAATGCCTTCAAGGAACACAGAAGACTTGCTTGATAATGGAAAGAGTTAGAGAAAATCTACCGCCCCCAAATAGACAGTAAGAAACAACAAAACCATGAGACAAGTTTAATGACAGTGCCCACAGAGACAAAACCTGACCCTCAGTGACCAAAAGAAGGGATGAACTCTTGAACTTTTTCCAGTTAAGGGTGTATACTTGTGTCCAAGTCACCACATCACCTACCCAACACTCACTGACCTGTTTCAGTCAGTACATAAAACACAAATCACTAACTAGTGGAGGATTTTTAACAGACTTATGCAAAAGTTGAGTCTGGCAGACTCTGAGTCACGGGGTCCCCATCTCAGTCTTGGGGGTGTTCAATAAGTTCCCAAAGCCAACTTAAAATATCGTGACTCTAGTAAGAATTTTCTATTCTCTCTTAAGGAAAATGAGTTATATGTGATGCCTCAAGGTCGGTAAATATGGTCATTTAGATGAATGGCGAGGCTATTTGTCTGTTAGTACTAAATGTAAGGGACCTAAGAAATAAAACTCAAAGTGATGCGGCAGCTCCCCTGCTAGTGACTGGTTGTAAAGAAAAGATGATATGGAAACTCACTTCACTGGAACAGAGCCATCTATGAGCCCCGTATTACAACTTTCCTAATTTAAGTGAATCAGGTCAATATACATCATGAGGGGGCTGAGCTACACCTCCCATTGGACAGGGTTGAATGACAGGAAGAGCAAGAAAACAAGTGAGGGAAACAGAATCATATGAATTACAATAAGAAATGTCAAGGGGCCCTGAGGAGGAAATCTATTGTTTGTCACTTT
This sequence comes from Perognathus longimembris pacificus, assembly GCF_023159225.1. Taxonomy (NCBI): domain Eukaryota; kingdom Metazoa; phylum Chordata; class Mammalia; order Rodentia; family Heteromyidae; genus Perognathus; species Perognathus longimembris. The sequence goes on from NW_025959661.1 coordinate 24,438, forward strand.
CTACTTCCTGATGGACCTGCAGGACTCAATAACCTATGTAGAGCTCCCACTGTGCTGCTGAACTGCCTAAATTAGCGTCATTCTCTGAAGGATCATATACAGACGCCGAAGAATGTTTAAATTTTTTGTAACAGATCTGACAGGAGATTGCTCAGGTATAGTTTGAACTGTTACCTGTGGTCCACTTCGAGGTTTTGCCACCTCTTGAAGATTATAAGTATTCCTTGCTTTCCCCATATTAGCCACTAGTTCAGCAGCTGATGTTATGACAGCATTGTGAGAAATCATATGGAGAGCTGCATGCATTAAGGCCCAAATAGACCTCAATGGAGCTGGAACATTGTCACCACACCATATGCCATTTCTGCATTACTCTTTACTCGCTTCCAGGCTTCTAAGTCTAAAATCCTCCTCTAATCTTCTAAAATCGTTTCCTCTGGGAATAAAAGATTATACTCCCTTACCTCCTGCATGCACTCATGTATTTCCGAATGCGAGATCATAGCCCATTTACGTTTCAGAACCTGGTGGATAAGATTAGACAAAGAAGCACCTTAAGCTTGTCCCATATCCCCATAATGTTTTCAGTTCTTCTGGAGAGCTCGCTACACAGATTCGCTATCTCTTGTGATTAAAAATGTCCCTTAGTTCCCCTTGAGAGTTCACAACGTAGTTTCCTGGATCTCCTTTGGATCAAATGCCATGTCCCACGTTGGGGGACAGATGTGGGACAAATGGTAACTGCAATGAAGAAAGGATATGGGAGACGTGGTTTTTTGAGAAGAAGGCATGTGCTTTATTTTGGGATGTCAGGGGTATATGGGGTTAGAGATCTATTAATCAATCAATTGCAAGAACAATTCAGAAAAATTTGCCACTCTGTTCATATCATGGATATCACTACAACACCGGATCAGATTAGCAAATATAAAACTCTAATCGGCTTCCCCAAAATTCAATTGAATGCCTAAGATTGTGAAAGCATATCTCATGAGTAGTTGGAGGAACAATACAATCCAAGAGTTTTCTAATCAGGGAAGGAGAATCTCATGACAAAGTGCTTAAGATTGGCCAACAAACAGAGGAAACCTTAGGAGGAGTTTTCCTCAACTGGACCCCAGGAGTTCCAGGAAAGGGTGTCAGAAATCCTTGCTGAGGCTAAGTCTCCCTCTGTTCAATGGGATGTCATAGTTCCACTGTCTATGCTTTTGGATTTGGGAGGTCTTGTTGAACTAGCGGAGTGAATGTGTGTGTATTTCTGCTTGTTTGTGGTTGTGTGTAGGTGAGCTTTTAGGTAAAGGACCTGCAAATCATTACTTGTGGGCCACTCCCGCCCCAGGTGCTTTGTATCATTAATAGGCGATTCTACTCCTCCCCTTCCGCCGCCCTCCCACCCATTTAAAAGTGCAGCTCTTTCTACCATTAAATGAGTCTTAGCATTGACTTGGTTCCCAGACTGTCTGTTTGTCCTCTGAGGAAAGTGGGGCTGGGATAGAAGTCTGTCTGCCCTCTTTTCCTCTTCTTGGCTCATCAGGGAGGGGCATTTTTTCCCAACTCTCCGCAGTACACGAGAGCTTGGGAGACTAAACACCCCCACATTCACTCATGGCTGTCAAGTAGCTTCTACATTTCAACAGCAGTTCTTATTTCTCAGCCTGCTGTAATTGTGGAATTGTAATAATATGTCATTTTCAGTGCTCAGGACCTATCACAATGAAACCTAGGTTTTATTATATCCAAGAAACGCTTGTGGGGCTGGGGATATAGCCTAGTGGCAAGAGAGCCGGCCTCGGATACAGGAGGCCCTAGGTTCGATTCCCCAGCACCACATATACAGAAAACAGCCAGAAGCGGCACTGTAGCTCAAGTGGCAGAGTGCTAGCCTTGAGCGGGAAGAAGCCAGGGACAGTGCTCAGGCCTTGAGTCCAAGGCCCAGGACTGGCAAAAAATAAATAAATAAATAAATAAAAGAATGGCCTGCAGTTGCTATGGCTGGAATAGGACCCTATGTTTACACTTGCACTGCTTTTTACCTCAAGGCTTGGGGCTCATTATTCTGTATGCAGTATTGAAGAGTCCATTAGTAAATAGATGAGAAATGAAAATGAAATCATGCACATTATCTCACAGGTTTCCATCTGAAACAATTTTATTTCTTCACTTCTCTAAGTTAATTGAAATAGAAAAAAAAATGGCAGATAATTTCACAGAAGATGAGTTGCAGCATTGTAGGATATCTACAGTTTATCCATTTTATACTCGCATCCACTTGTGAGATGACAACATCAAAGTATTGTGCTTTTATCTGTAGCTTCCCTTCCTGCAGATATAGTGTCACAGGAATTCCTTGTGCCAGCTTTAGCTCTTTCTGTGAGATCATCCCATACAGTGAAAATTGCCAACCCTAATAATGTCAGCAACTGAATTTTCAGGAATATTTTCATAATCATGTTTTCAGACAGGACTTGTACATTGTCCCTGTCATTATGAAACACTGACTAACATGCTCATTGTTGGAAGACTCATGTTAATATAACAGATCTGTCATCAACTTCCATCACATTTGGGAAGTGCAAGTACGCAGCCCTCGGCTCTGGACATTAAGCTAGAAAGGCAAGAGGCAGTGAATGCCAAAAAATAACTTTTAGGCGTAGCAGAGTCTGACCAGCTGATTGATTCCCATGTCAATGTGCAGGATTCTATTGGACTCATAGGTACACACATTATCCGCAGAGGAAAATTCAGTCTCCAATTTAGGATAAAAGGATTAGCATCAGAGTTTCTAGGAAAGCTTCTGACTGGTTACCTAGCACATGGTAGGAGACCAAAGACGTTTTTGTGATGTCACAGAATGCTCATTATGGTCTAGCTGTGTGCTAGACCTACTTGAGCAGACATAGCTACCCTCTAGGACTCCTTAAGCTGCAGTGTACCCTACTCTGCAGATGGGATGAGGACTTGAACATGCAGGAAACTGACATGAAGGAACATTTTTCAAATGTGCCTAATACGTTCCAACAGAGCTGTACAGGTTCAGAGACCTCCAACCTACCCTCCTGGTGGGAACCCTCACTCGCAGAGGAGGCGGCATTAAGGTCTGTGGTTGAGGAATTGGCTTTTCAAGCTTTGTGTCAGGCATCTTGGGTCCAAGGACTACCATCCCAGGATTGTGACTTGGAATCGGTTCGAGACCCTGATTTTCTTTCCCTGACTTTTCCCAGAAAGCTTTGGACAATAGTAGAAAGTGACAAATTCAAGTCAATTTGGTGGGTGAGGAGGGAACTTCTGTTGTGATTAATGAAGATCTATTTAAAGAAGAAATTTTGGGACGGAAATATCCTTTCAAGATATTTGAAACGAACAGCATGAAAAGTGTAATTCGACAGCTGAATCTGTACGGGTTCAGTAAACTTCATCACCAATTTGATCGTTCTGCTTCTCTGCTTGACTTCTTGACTGAGGAAGAGGAAGGCTCGTCTTTAAGGAAGGTAATTTCAATTTTTTCCCCCTTACATAGCTATGCATACCTCTCTTGGTACACCTGTTTCTTCTATCAGTGAACTAGAGAAATACCAAAGCTCAAATTACTTTCAAATGTAACGGAAAGGGCTGGGAATATGGCCTATGAAAAGAGGGCTTGCCTCCTATACAAGAAGCTCTCAGTTCAATTCCCCAGCACCACATATATGTGGAAAATGGCTAGAAGGGTCGCTGTGGCTCAGGTGGCAGAGTGCTAGCCTTGAGCGGGAAGAAGACAGGCACGGTGCTTAGACCCTGAGT
>NW_025959662.1:0-28143 GCF_023159225.1 Perognathus longimembris pacificus
CATGCTCACTCAAAACACACTGTGAAGGGAACTCCTGGATCCACACCCACATGCCTATTTACACGTATGCAGACTTCCGCTTAGGAAGCACAGCCATGTACAGTGTCAGGAACACACAAGCAATCATACAGGCAAGCACGGACACACCACGCACATGCGACCACACCCAGGACACAGTGGCTTGGAAGGTGCTAAGGGTTTTCGGGGAATGGGTCCTAATTGCTCAAGTCACGGCTGATCTTCTGGTGGTGGGCGTGGCTAGGGAGCACAGCCATGCGTACTGGCCAGCCAACTGGCACTTGTGTCGCCCCCCTGCTGTCATCACCAGTCTCCCATTCCCTGTACCATGCAGCTTGAGCGACCTGGGTAGCAAACAACTCTTGGGGGAAAGCAATCAAGGGAGACATGTGAATGCAACAGGACCACGGGATTATGCCCAGGTAGTGCCCCCAACCCGGGAAGGCATTCGGTACCCCTCTGATCTACACCCTGAAGCAAGGCACTGCGGGCGGAGAGCGCGCGCGAGTGTGCCCCAGAGTGTGCCCCTTGGCTCTTCCTCCTTCTCGTGGGTGCACGAGTGGGAGGGTGCCTGTCCCAGGTCGAGCAACCTGGCCTTCCTAGCCAACACCCACCATCGGCGGCCGAGTTCCTGATGCTTGTAGCCTTCACCCATACCTCCTTCTCCACTAACTCCCTGAGATTCTCTCTTCATGCCCTCCTTGTCCGTGCCTTGCTGCTGCTTCCACTCCTAGCACAAGCCATCCTGCCTCCGGGACACCTTTCAACTCACGCATGCCGCTGGGCCTCTGCCTCTTGGCCTCTGCCTCTGCTTCCCAATGTCCCCCCTCATCTTCTTGAGGTTCACAGGCTGCACAGCTCCCCACGCACCTCTTCACTTCCTCGGGGGAAACCAGAACTTCCTCTCCCTGGCCTATCCCTTCTTATCTTCTCCAAATCGCCCCTCTGCTCTCACCCTCTGCACTCCTGGGCCCTCTCAGTCCTCTCGTGCACACCAATCCCCATTCCTGTAAGCTGTTGTCTCCCTGCTCTGTCCCCCAAGCCTCTCTGCTTTCTTTTGTCTGCACAGGAGGAGGTGTGTGTCTGAGGTTGGAGGGTAGAGGCCTTCCTTTCGGCCTTCTGGCTCCTGCTCCGTGCATCTGACATCCGATTAGTCCTGGAAACAGCCTCGGCTCCCTTGACCGTGCAAACCTGAGGTCCGTCCCTAGCTTGCTAGGTAGCATCCCGCTGTGCTTCTGAGCTGGCAGGACTGCGCATGCGCGGCCCGCCGGGCAGCAAAGCCTCCGGGAGCTGTCCGGATGTTTTGGTTTTCCTTGCATTGCCCAGTGTGCTGAGGTGTGTTTGCATTTGCATTCCAAAAGGAACAGCCTTAGCGGGAGTGGGAGTGACGCCCCTTAGCGGTAGTCAGTAGGTGCGCAGAGGCCATCAGGCCGTGCTGTTGCCCCCCTGAATGTGCCTGAGTGCCAGCCGTGCTGGGAAGCCTGTGGGGCGCTGGCCGCGTGATTTGGCGCTCTGTGACGTGGCCAGGTTCTAGGCGCCACCTGCTGATGTGTGCCATTGTTCCAAGTGGAGTTGCCATAGCGAAAGGGACGCGAGGTCCCTTACAGGTTGGCTCTCAGTGCTCACCAGTTTCTCACAGGCCAGCAGGGAAGCACAGCACCTCCAGAGCCCTCAATTCGCGCCCCTGGAAATCCCGCTGGCACCGCCGGTGCCAAGGTCCTGGGCAAGTACACTTTTCACCTCCCCTCCTGATCCATCACACATGCTGGCAGAAAACGAGTTGGACAGCGCCCCACACCGCCTCTGCCCTAGCCAGTCCTCGAAGTGGCGGGTGTCTGGATCCGCCACCTGTCTCAGCATCAACGTCATCTCTCTAGATCACAGCAGAATGGACGTGCAAGGTCAGCAGGTATGGGGATATGGGCATCTCCTCCCTGCACAGGTGTCCGCACGGCTCTTGTCCGCCCTCTTTCCTGTCCTCTCTGGCCACCATCTCTGCCTGCTCCTTCCTGCCACCGCGCAGCTGAGGATTATACAGCTATAGGCAGGAGCTGGCAATGCGGGGCCCATTGGCTCACAGCCCTATTTTTAAGGCTCCTGCAGGATGCTATGCTCAGACACCAGGGAAAGGGACATCTGATGCTTCCCTGCCTCGGCCAAGGCACCCTGGCACCCAGCAATGGTATGCGTAAGCGTCATCGTCACTGTCATGCCCATCGCCAACAGCAGTGGCTGCTTAGCATCCCCGGACTCATGTCTGGAGACCTCGGTGCAGCGGAGAGCACTAAAGGGCAGCCTTCGCCCAAGGATTGGTTTCCGGGAATTTGAAGCAAGCAAGAATACGTGCACCACACCTTTGAACTGCATCTGTCCAACCTCATGTCCGACACACTCATGCAGCCACACGTGAACAGGGAATGCCTCGCATGCAAGCCCACTATCCATCTCTGTCTTTCCCTCTCACTCGCCGCAGCCTCCACATGCTCACTCAAAACACACTGTGAAGGGAACTCCTGGATCCACACCCACATGCCTATTTACACGTATGCAGACTTCCGCTTAGGAAGCACAGCCATGTACAGTGTCAGGAACACACAAGCAATCATACAGGCAAGCACGGACACACACGCACATGCGACCACACCCAGGACACAGTGGCTTGGAAGGTGCTAAGGTTTTCGGGGAATGGGTCCCTAATTGCTCAAGTCACGGCTGATCTTCTGGTGGTGGCGTGGCTAGGGAGCACAGCCATGCGTACTGGCCAGCCAACTGGGCACTTGTGTCGCCCCCTGCTGTCATCACCAGTCTCCCATTCCCTGTACCATGCAGCTTGAGCGACCTGGGTAGCAAACAACTCTTGGGGGAAAGCAATCAAGGGAGACATGTGAATGCAACAGTGACCACGGGATTATGCCCAGGTAGTGCCCCAACCCGGGAAGGCATTCGGTACCCCTCTGATCTACACCCTGAAGCAAGGCACTGCGGGCGGAGAGCGGCGCGCGAGTGTGCCCCAGAGTGTGCCCCTTGGCTCTTCCTCCTTCTCGTGGGTGCACGAGTGGGAGGGTGCCTGTCCCAGGTCGAGCAACCTGGCCTTCCTAGCCAACACCCACCATCGGCGGCCGAGTTCCTGATGCTTGTAGCCTTCCCCCATACCTCCTTCTCCACTAACTCCCTGAGATTCTCTCTTCATGCCCTCCTTGTCCGTGCCTTGCTGCTGCTTCCACTCCTAGCACAAGCCATCCTGCCTCCGGACACCTTTCAACTCACGCATGCCGCTGGGCCTCTGCCTCTTGGCCTCTGCCTCTGCTTCCAATGTCCCCCTCATCTTCTTGAGGTTCACAGGCTGCACAGCTCCCCACGCACCTCTTCACTTCCTCGGGGGAAACCAGAACTTCCTCTCCCTGGCCTATCCCTTCTTATCTTCTCCAAATCGCCCTCTGCTCTCACCCTCTGCACTCCTGGGCCCTCTCAGTCCTCTCGTGCACACCAATCCCCATTCCTGTAAGCTGTTGTCTCCCTGCTCTGTCCCCAAGCCTCTCTGCTTCTTTTGTCTGCACAGGAGGAGGTGTGTGTCTGAGGTTGGAGGGTAGAGGCCTTCCTTTTCGGCCTTCTGGCTCCTGCTCCTGCATCTGACATCCGATTAGTCTGGAAACAGCCTCGGCTCCCTTGGACCGTGCAAACCTGAGGGTCCGTCCCTAGCTTGCTAGGTAGCATCCCGCTGTGCTTCTGAGCTGGCAGGACTGCGCATGCGCGGCCCGCCGGGCAGCAAAGCCTCCGGGAGCTGTCGCGGATGTTTTGGTTTTCCTTTGCATTGCCCAGTGTGCTGAGGTGTGTTTGCATTTGCATTCCAAAAGGAACAGCCTTAGCGGGAGTGGGAGTGACGCCCCCTTAGCGGTAGTCAGTAGGTGCGCAGAGGCCATCAGGCCGTGCTGTTGCCCCCCTGAATGTGGCCTGAGTGCCAGCCGTGCTGGGAAGCCTGTGGGCGCTGGCCGCGTGATTTGGGCGCTCTGTGGACGTGGCCAGGTTCTAGGCGCCACCTGCTGATGTGTGCCATTGTTCCAAGTGGAGTTGCCATAGCGAAAGGGACGCGAGGTCCCTTACAGGTTGGCTCTCAGTGCTCACCAGTTCTCACAGGCCAGCAGGGAAGCACAGCACCTCCAGAGCCTCAATTCGCGCCCCTGGAAATCCCGCTGGCACCGCCGGTGCCAAGGTCCTGGGCAAGTACACTTTTCACCTCCCCTCCTGATCCATCACACATGCTGGCAGAAAACGAGTTGGACAGCGCCCCACACCGCCTCTGCCCTAGCCAGTCCTCGAAGTGGCGGGTGTCTGGATCCGCCACCTGTCTCAGCATCAACGTCATCTCTCTAGATCACAGCAGAATGGACGTGCAAGGTCAGCAGGTATGGGGATATGGGCATCTCCTCCCTGCACAGGTGTCCGCACGGCTCTTGTCCGCCCTCTTTCCTGTCCTCTCTGGCCACATCTCTGCCTGCTCCTTCCTGCCACCGCGCAGCTGAGGATTATACAGGCTATAGGCAGGAGCTGCAATGCGGGGGCCATTGGCTCACAGCCCTATTTTTAAGGCTCCTGCAGGATGCTATGCTCAGACAACCAGGGAAAGGGACATCTGATGCTTCCCTGCCTCGGCCAAGGCACCCTGGCACCCAGCAATGGTATGCGTAAGCGTCATCGTCACTGTCATGCCCATCGCCAACAGCAGTGGCTGCTTAGCATCCCCGGACTCATGTCTGGAGACCTCGGTGCAGCGGAGAGCACTAAAGGGCAGCCTTCGCCCAAGGATTGGTTTCCGGGAATTTGAAGCAAGCAAGAATACGTGCACACACTTTGAACTGCATCTGTCCAACCTCATGTCCGACACACTCATGCCAGCCACACGTGAACAGGGAATGCCTCGCATGCAAGCCCACTATCCATCTCTGTCTTTCCCTCTCACTCGCCGCAGCCTCCACATGCTCACTTCAAAACACACTGTGAGGGAACTCCTGGATCCACACCCACATGCCTATTTACACGTATGCAGACTTCCGCTTAGGAAGCACAGCCATGTACAGTGTCAGGAACACACAAGCAATCATACAGGCAAGCACGGACACACACGCACATGCGACCACACCCAGGACACAGTGGCTTGGAAGGTGCTAAGGGTTTTCGGGGAATGGGTCCTAATTGCTCAAGTCACGGCTGATCTTCTGGTGGTGGGCGTGGCTAGGGAGCACAGCCATGCGTACTGGCCAGCCAACTGGCACTTGTGTCGCCCCCTGCTGTCATCACCAGTCTCCCATTCCCTGGTACCATGCAGCTTGAGCGACCTGGGTAGCAAAACAACTCTTGGGGGAAAGCAATCAAGGGAGACATGTGAATGCAACAGGACCACGGGATTATGCCCAGGTAGTGCCCCAACCCGGGAAGGCATTCGGTACCCTCTGATCTACACCCTGAAGCAAGGCACTGCGGGCGGAGAGCGGCGCGCGAGTGTGCCCCAGAGTGTGCCCCTTGGCTCTTCCTCCTTCTCGTGGGTGCACGAGTGGGAGGGGTGCCTGTCCCAGGTCGAGCAACCTGGCCTTCCTAGCCAACACCCCACCATCGGCGGCCGAGTTCCTGATGCTTGTAGCCTTCCCCCATACCTCCTTCTCCACTAACTCCCTGAGATTCTCTCTTCATGCCCTCCTTGTCCGTGCCTTGCTGCTGCTTCCACTCCTAGCACAAGCCATCCTGCCTCCGGACACCTTTCAACTCACGCATGCCGCTGGGCCTCTGCCTCTTGGCCTCTGCCTCTGCTTCCCAATGTCCCCCTCATCTTCTTGAGGTTCACAGGCTGCACAGCTCCCCCACCGCACCTCTTCACTTCCTCGGGGGAAACCAGAACTTCCTCTCCCTGGCCTATCCCTTCTTATCTTCTCCAAATCGCCCTCTGCTCTCACCCTCTGCACTCCTGGGCCCTCTCAGTCCTCTCGTGCACCACCAATCCCCATTCCTGTAAGCTGTTGTCTCCCTGCTCTGTCCCCAAGCCTCTCTGCTTCTTTTGTCTGCACAGGAGGAGGTGTGTGTCTGAGGTTGGAGGGTAGAGGCCTTCCTTTTCGGCCTTCTGGCTCCTGCTCCTGCATCTGACATCCGATTAGTCTGGAAACAGCCTCGGCTCCCCTTGACCGTGCAAACCTGAGGTCCGTCCCTAGCTTGCTAGGTAGCATCCCGCTGTGCTTCTGAGCTGGCAGGACTGCGCATGCGCGGCCCGCCGGGCAGCAAAGCCTCCGGGAGCTGTCCGGATGTTTTGGTTTTCCTTGCATTGCCCAGTGTGCTGAGGTGTGTTTGCATTTGCATTCCAAAAGGAACAGCCTTAGCGGGAGTGGGAGTGACGCCCCTTAGCGGTAGTCAGTAGGTGCGCAGAGGCCATCAGGCCGTGCTGTTGCCCCCCCTGAATGTGCCTGAGTGCCAGCCCGTGCTGGGAAGCCTGTGGGCGCTGGCCGCGTGATTTGGCGCTCTGTGACGTGGCCAGGTTCTAGGCGCCACCTGCTGAAGTGTGCCATTGTTCCAAGTGGAGTTTGCCATAGCGAAAGGGACGCGAGGTCCCTTACAGGTTGGCTCTCAGTGCTCACCAGTTCTCACAGGCCAGCAGGGAAGCACAGCACCTCCAGAGCCTCAATTCGCGCCCCCTGGAAATCCCGCTGGCACCGCCGGTGCCAAGGTCCTGGGCAAGTACACTTTTCACCTCCCCTCCTGATCCATCACACATGCTGGCAGAAAACGAGTTGGACAGCGCCCACCACACCGCCTCTGCCCTAGCCAGTCCCTCGAAGTGGCGGGTGTCTGGATCCGCCACCTGTCTCAGCATCAACGTCATCTCTCTAGATCACAGCAGAATGGACGTGCAAGGTCAGCAGGTATGGGGATATGGGCATCTCCTCCCTGCACAGGTGTCCGCACGGCTCTTGTCCGCCCTCTTTCCTGTCCTCTCTGGCCACATCTCTGCCTGCTCCTTCCTGCCACCCGGCGCAGCTGAGGATTATACAGGCTATAGGCAGGAGCTGGCAATGCGGGGGCCCATTGGGCTCACAGCCCCTATTTTTAAGGCTCCTGCAGGATGCTATGCTCAGACACCAGGGAAAGGGACATCTGATGCTTCCCTGCCTCGGCCAAGGCACCCTGGCACCCAGCAATGGTATGCGTAAGCGTCATCGTCACTGTCATGCCCATCGCCAACAGCAGTGGCCTGCTTAGCATCCCCGGACTCATGTCTGGAGACCTCGGTGCAGCGGAGAGCACTAAAGGGCAGCCTTCGCCCAAGGATTGGTTTCCGGGAATTTGAAGCAAGCAAGAATACGTGCACACACTTTGAACTGCATCTGTCCAACCTCATGTCCGACACACTCATGCAGCCACACGTGAACAGGGAATGCCTCGCATGCAAGCCCACTATCCATCTCTGTCTTTCCCTCTCACTCGCCGCAGCCTCCACATGCTCACTCAAAACACACTGTGAAGGGAACTCCTGGATCCACACCCACATGCCTATTTACACGTATGCAGACTTCCGCTTAGGAAGCACAGCCATGTACAGTGTCAGGAACACACAAGCAATCATACAGGCAAGCACGGACACACACGCACATGCGACCACACCCCAGGACACAGTGGCTTGGAAGGTGCTAAGGGTTTTCGGGGAATGGGTCCTAATTGCTCAAGTCACGGCTGATCTTCTGGTGGTGGGCGTGGCTAGGGAGCACAAGCCATGCGTACTGGCCAGCCAACTGGCACTTGTGTCGCCCCCTGCTGTCATCACCCAGTCTCCCATTCCCTGTACCATGCAGCTTGAGCGACCTGGGTAGCAAACAACTCTTGGGGGAAAGCAATCAAGGGAGACATGTGAATGCAACAGGACCACGGGATTATGCCCAGGTAGTGCCCCAACCCGGGAAGGCATTCGGTACCCCTCTGATCTACACCCTGAAGCAAGGCACTGCGGGCGGAGAGCGGCGCGCGAGTGTGCCCCAGAGTGTGCCCCCTTGGCTCTTCCTCCTTCTCGTGGGTGCACGAGTGGGAGGGTGCCTGTCCCAGGTCGAGCAACCTGGCCTTCCTAGCCAACACCCACCATCGGCGGCCGAGTTCCTGATGCTTGTAGCCTTCCCCCATACCCTCCTTCTCCACTAACTCCCTGAGATTCTCTCTTCATGCCCTCCTTGTCCGTGCCTTGCTGCTGCTTCCACTCCTAGCACAAGCCATCCTGCCTCCGGACACCTTTCAACTCACCGCATGCCGCTGGGCCTCTGCCTCTTGCCTCTGCCTCTGCTTCCCAATGTCCCCCTCATCTTCTTGAGGTTCACAGGCTGCACAGCTCCCCACGCACCTCTTCACTTCCTCGGGGGAAACCAGAACTTCCTCTCCCTGGCCTATCCCTTCTTATCTTCTCCAAATCGCCCTCTGCTCTCACCCTCCTGCACTCCTGGGCCCTCTCAGTCCTCTCGTGCACACCAATCCCCATTCCTGTAAGCTGTTGTCTCCCTGCTCTGTCCCCAAGCCTCTCTGCTTCTTTTGTCTGCACAGGAGGAGGTGTGTGTCTGAGGTTGGAGGGTAGAGGCCTTCCTTTTCGGCCTTCTGGGCTCCTGCTCCTGCATCTGACATCCGATTAGTCTGGAAACAGCCTCGGCTCCCTTGACCGTGCAAACCTGAGGTCCGTCCCTAGCTTGCTAGGTAGCATCCCGCTGTGCTTCTGAGCTGGCAGGACTGCGCATTGCGCGGCCCGCCGGGCAGCAAAGCCTCCGGGAGCTGTCCGGATGTTTTGGTTTTCCTTGCATTGCCCAGTGTGCTGAGGTGTGCTTGCATTTGCATTCCAAAAGGAACAGCCTTAGCGGGAGTGGGAGTGACGCCCCCTTAGCGGTAGTCAGTAGGTGCGCAGAGGCCATCAGGCCGTGCTGTTGCCCCCCTGAATGTGCCTGAGTGCCAGCCGTGCTGGAAGCCTGTGGGCGCTGGCCGCGTGATTTGGCGCTCTGTGACGTGGCCAGGTTCTAGGCGCCACCTGCTGATGTGTGCCATTGTTCCAAGTGGAGTTGCCATAGCGAAAGGGACGCGAGGTCCCTTACAGGTTGGCTCTCAGTGCTCACCAGTTCTCACAGGCCAGCAGGGAAGCACAGCACCTCCAGAGCCTCAATTCGGGCCCCTGGAAATCCCGCTGGCACCGCCGGTGCCAAGGTCCTGGGCAAGTACACTTTTCACCTCCCCTCCTGATCCATCACACATGCTGGCAGAAAACGAGTTGGACAGCGCCCACACCGCCTCTGCCCTAGCCAGTCCTCGAAGTGGCGGGTGTCTGGATCCGCCACCTGTCTCAGCATCAACGTCATCTCTCTAGATCACAGCAGAATGGACGTGCAAGGTCAGCAGGTATGGGGATATGGGCATCTCCTCCCTGCACAGGTGTCCGCACGGCTCTTGTCCGCCCTCTTTCCTGTCCTCTCTGGCCACATCTCTGCCTGCTCCTTCCTGCCACCCGCGCAGCTGAGGATTATACAGGCTATAGGCAGGAGCTGGCAATGCGGGGGCCATTGGCTCACAGCCCTATTTTTAAGGCTCCTGCAGGATGCTATGCTCAGACACCAGGGAAAGGGACATCTGATGCTTCCCTGCCTCGGCCAAGGCACCCTGGCACCCAGCAATGGTATGCGTAAGCGTCATCGTCACTGTCATGCCCATCGCCAACAGCAGTGGCTTGCTTAGCATCCCCGGACTCATGTCTGGAGACCTCGGTGCAGCGGAGAGCACTAAAGGGCAGCCTTCGCCCAAGGATTGGTTTCCGGGAATTTGAAGCAAGCAAGAATACGTGCACACACTTTGAACTGCATCTGTCCAACCTCATGTCCGACACACTCATGCAGCCACACGTGAACAGGGAATGCCTCGCATGCAAGCCCACTATCCATCTCTGTCTTTCCCTCTCACTCGCCGCAGCCTCCACATGCTCACTCAAAACACACTGTGAAGGGAACTCCTGGATCCACACCCACATGCCTATTTACACGTATGCAGACTTCCGCTTAGGAAGCACAGCCATGTACAGTGTCAGGAACACACAAGCAATCATACAGGCAAGCACGGACACACACGCACATGCGACCACACCCAGGGACACAGTGGCTTGGAAGGTGCTAAGGGTTTTCGGGGAATGGGTCCTAATTGCTCAAGTCACGGCTGATCTTCTGGTGGTGGGCGTGGCTAGGGAGCACAGCCATGCGTACTGGCCAGCCAACTGGCACTTGTGTCGCCCCCTGCTGTCATCACCAGTCTCCCATTCCCTGTACCATGCAGCTTGAGCGACCTGGGTAGCAAACAACTCTTGGGGGAAAGCAATCAAGGGAGACATGTGAATGCAACAGGACCACGGGATTATGCCCAGGTAGTGCCCCAACCCGGAAGGCATTCGGTACCCCTCTGATCTACACCCTGAAGCAAGGCACTGCGGGCGGAGAGGCGGCGCGCGAGTGTGCCCCAGAGTGTGCCCCTTGGCTCTTCCTCCTTCTCCGTGGGTGCACGAGTGGGAGGGTGCCTGTCCCAGGTCGAGCAACCTGGCCTTCCTAGCCAACACCCACCATCGGCGGCCGAGTTCCTGATGCTTGTAGCCTTCCCCCATACCTCCTTCTCCACTAACTCCCTGAGATTCTCTCTTCATGCCCTCCTTGTCCGTGCCTTGCTGCTGCTTCCACTCCTAGCACAAGCCATCCTGCCTCCGGACACCTTTCAACTCACGCATGCCGCTGGGCCTCTGCCTCTTGGCCTCTGCCTCTGCTTCCCAATGTCCCCCTCATCTTCTTGAGGTTCACAGGCTGCACAGCTCCCCACGCACCTCTTCACTTCCTCGGGGGAAACCAGAACTTCCTCTCCCTGGCCTATCCCTTCTTATCTTCTCCAAATCGCCCTCTGCTCTCACCCTCTGCACTCCTGGGCCCTCTCAGTCCTCTCGTGCACACCAATCCCCATTCCTGTAAGCTGTTGTCTCCCTGCTCTGTCCCCAAGCCTCTCTGCTTCTTTTGTCTGCACAGGAGGAGGTGTGTGTCTGAGGTTGGAGGGTAAGAGGCCTTCCTTTTCGGCCTTCTGGCTCTGCTCCTGCATCTGACATCCGATTAGTCTGGAAACAGCCTCGGCTCCCTTGACCGTGCAAACCTGAGGTCCGTCCCTAGCTTGCTAGGTAGCATCCCGCTGTGCTTCTGAGCTGGCAGGACTGCGCATGCGCGGCCCGCCGGGCAGCAAAGCCTCCGGGAGCTGTCCGGATGTTTTGGTTTTTCCTTGCATTGCCCAGTGTGCTGAGGTTGTGTTTGCATTTGCATTCCAAAAAGGAACAGCCTTAGCGGGAGTGGGAGTGACGCCCCTTAGCGGTAGTCAGTAGGTGCGCAGAGGCCATCAGGCCGTGCTGTTGCCCCCCTGAATGTGCCTGAGTGCCAGCCGTGCTGGGAAGCCTGTGGGCGCTGGCCGCGTGATTTGGCGCTCTGTGACGTGGCCAGGTTCTAGGCGCCACCTGCTGATGTGTGCCATTGTTCCAAGTGGAGTTGCCATAGCGAAAGGGACGCGAGGTCCCTTACAGGTTGGCTCTCAGTGCTCACCAGTTCTCACAGGCCAGCAGGGAAGCACAGCACCTCCAGAGCCTCAATTCGCGCCCCTGGAAATCCCGCTGGCACCGCCGGTGCCAAGGTCCTGGGCAAGTACACTTTTCACCTCCCCTCCTGATCCATCACACATGCTGGCAGAAAACGAGTTGGACAGCGCCCACACCCGCCTCTGCCCTAGCCAGTCCTCGAAGTGGCGGGTGTCTGGATCCGCCACCTGTCTCAGCATCAACGTCATCTCTCTAGATCACAGCAGAATGGACGTGCAAGGTCAGCAGGTATGGGGATATGGGCATCTCCTCCCTGCACAGGTGTCCGCACGGCTCTTGTCCGCCCTCTTTCCTGTCCTCTCTGGCCACATCTCTGCCTGCTCCTTCCTGCCACCGCGCAGCTGAGGATTATACAGGCTATAGGCAGGAGCTGGCAATGCGGGGGCCATTGGCTCACAGCCCTATTTTTAAGGCTCCTGCAGGATGCTATGCTCAGACACCAGGGAAAGGGACATCTGATGCTTCCCCTGCCTCGGCCAAGGCACCCTGGCACCCAGCAATGGTATGCGTAAGCGTCATCGTCACTGTCATGCCCATCGCCAACAGCAGTGGCTGCTTAGCATCCCCGGACTCATGTCTGGAGACCTCGGTGCAGCGGAGAGCACTAAAGGGCAGCCTTCGCCCAAGGATTGGTTTCCGGGAATTTGAAGCAAGCAAGAATACGTGCACACACTTTGAACTGCATCTTCCATCAACTTTCCCTCACACTCCATGTCCGACACACTCATGCAGCCACACGTGAACAGGGAATGCCTCGCATGCAAGCCCACTATCCATCTCTGTCTTTCCCTCTCACTCGCCGCAGCCTCCACATGCTCACTCAAAACACACTGTGAAGGGAACTCCTGGATCCACACCCACATGCCTATTTACACGTATGCAGACTTCCGCCTTAGGAAGCACAGCCATGTACAGTGTCAGGAACACACAAGCAATCATACAGGCAAGCACGGACACACACGCACATGCGACCACACCCAGGACACAGTGGCTTGGAAGGTGCTAAGGGTTTTCGGGGAATGGGTCCTAATTGCTCAAGTCACGGCTGATCTTCTGGTGGTGGGCGTGGCTAGGGAGCACAGCCATGCGTACTGGCCAGCCAACTGGCACTTGTGTCGCCCCCTGAGCTGTCATCACCAGTCTCCCATTCCCTGTACCATGCAGCTTGAGCGACCTGGGTAGCAAACAACTCTTGGGGGGAAAAGCAATCAAAGGGAGACATGTGAATGCAACAGGACCACGGGATTATGCCCAGGTAGTGCCCCAACCCGGGAAGGCATTCGGTACCCCTCTGATCTACACCCTGAAGCAAGGCACTGCGGGCGGAGAGCGGCGCGCGAGTGTGCCCCAGAGTGTGCCCCTTGGCTCTTCCTCCTTCTCGTGGGGTGCACGAGTGGGAGGGTGCCTGTCCCAGGTCGAGCAACCTGGCCTTCCTAGCCAACACCCACCATCGGCGGCCGAGTTCCTGATGCTTGTAGCCTTCACCCATACCTCCTTCTCCACTAACTCCCTGAGATTCTCTCTTCATGCCCTCCTTGTCCGTGCCTTGCTGCTGCTTCCACTCCTAGCACAAAGCCATCCTGCTCCGGACACACCTTTCAACTCACGCATGCCGCTGGGCCTCTGCCTCTTGGCCTCTGCCTCTGCTTCCCAATGTCCCCCTCATCTTCTTGAGGTTCACAGGCTGCACAGCTCCCCACGCACCTCTTCACTTCCTCGGGGGAAACCAGAACTTCCTCTCCCTGGCCTATCCCTTCTTATCTTTCCAAATCGCCCTCTGCTCTCACCCTCTGCACTCCTGGGCCCTCTCAGTCCTCTCGTGCACACCAATCCCCATTCCTGTAAGCTGTTGTCTCCCTGCTCTGTCCCCAAGCCTCTCTGCTTCTTTTGTCTGCACAGGAGGAGGTGTGTGTCTGAGGTTGGAGGGTAGAGGCCTTCCTTTTCGGCCTTCTGGCTCCTGCTCCTGCATCTGACATCCGATTAGTCTGGAAACAGCCTCGGCTCCCTTGACCGTGCAAACCTGAGGTCCGTCCCTAGCTTGCTAGGTAGCATCCCGCTGTGCTTCTGAGCTGGCAGGACTGCGCATGCGCGGCCCGCCGGGCAGCAAAGCCTCCGGGAGCTGTCCGGATGTTTTGGTTTTCCTTGCATTGCCCAGTGTGCGAGGTGTGCTTGCATTTGCATTCCAAAAGGAACAGCCTTAGCGGGAGTGGGAGTGACGCCCCTTAGCGGTAGTCAGTAGGTGCGCAGAGGCCATCAGGCCGTGCTGTTGCCCCCCTGAATGTGCCTGAGTGCCAGCCGTGCTGGGAAGCCTGTGGGCGCTGGCCGCGTGATTTGGCGCTCTGTGACGTGGCCAGGTTCTAGGCGCCACCTGCTGATGTGTGCCATTGTTCCAAGTGGAGTTGCCATAGCGAAAGGACGCGAGGTCCCTTACAGGTTGGCTCTCAGTGCTCACCAGTTCTCACAGGCCAGCAGGGAAGCACAGCACCTCCAGAGCCTCAATTCGGGCCCCTGGAAATCCCGCTGGCACCGCCGGTGCCAAGGTCCTGGGCAAGTACACTTTTCACCTCCCCTCCTGATCCATCACACATGCTGGCAGAAAACGAGTTGGACAGCGCCCACACCGCCTCTCCCTAGCCAGTCCTCGAAGTGGCGGGTGTCTGGATCCGCCACCTGTCTCAGCATCAACGTCATCTCTCTAGATCACAGCAGAATGGACGTGCAAGGTCAGCAGGTATGGGGATATGGGCATCTCCTCCCTGCACAGGTGTCCGCACGGCTCTTTGTCCGCCCTCTTTCCTGTCCTCTCTGGCCACATCTCTGCCTGCTCCTTCCTGCCACCGCGCAGCTGAGGATTATACAGGCTATAGGCAGGAGCTGGCAATGCGGGGGGCCATTGGCTCACAGCCCTATTTTTAAGGCTCCTGCAGGATGCTATGCTCAGACACCAGGGAAAGGGACATCTGATGCTTCCCTGCCTCGGCCAAGGCACCCTGGCACCCAGCAATGGTATGCGTAAGCGTCATCGGTCACTGTCATGCCCATCGCCAACAGCAGTGGCTGCTTAGCATCCCCGGACTCATGTCTGGAGACCTCGGTGCAGCGGAGAGCACTAAAGGGCAGCCTTCGCCCAAGGATTGGTTTCCGGGAATTTGAAGCAAGCAAGAATACGTGCACACACTTTGAACTGCATCTGTCCAACCTCATGTCCGACACACTCATGCAGCCACACGTGAACAGGGAATGCCTCGCATGCAAGCCCACTATCCATCTCTGTCTTTCCCTCTCACTCGCCGCAGCCTCCACATGCTCACTCAAAACACACTGTGAAGGGAACTCCTGGATCCACACCCACATGCCTATTTACACGTATGCAGACTTCCGCTTAGGAGCACAGCCATGTACAGTGTCAGGAACACACAAGCAATCATACAGGCAAGCACGGACACACACGCACATGCGACCACACCCAGGACACAGTGGCTTGGAAGGTGCTAAGGGTTTTCGGGGAATGGGTCCTAATTGCTCAAGTCACGGCTGATCTTCTGGTGGTGGGCGTGGCTAGGGAGCACAGCCATGCGTACTGGCCAGCCAACTGGCACTTGTGTCGCCCCCTGCTGTCATCACCAGTCTCCCATTCCCTGTACCCATGCAGCTTGAGCGACCTGGGTAGCAAACAACTCTTGGGGGAAAGCAATCAAGGGAGACATGTGAATGCAACAGGACCACGGGATTATGCCCAGGTAGTGCCCCAACCCGGGAAGGCATTCGGTACCCCTCTGATCTACACCCTGAAGCAAGGCACTGCGGGCGGAGAGCGGCGCGCGAGTGTGCCCCAGAGTGTGCCCCTTGGCTCTTCCTCCTTCTCGTGGGTGCACGAGTGGGAGGGTGCCTGTCCCAGGTCGAGCAACCTGGCCTTCCTAGCCAACACCCACCATCGGCGGCCGAGTTCCTGATGCTTGTAGCCTTCCCCCATACCTCCTTCTCCACTAACTCCCTGAGATTCTCTCTTCATGCCCTCCTTGTCCGTGCCTTGCTGCTGCTTCCACTCCTAGCACAAGCCATCCTGCCTCCGGACACCTTTCAACTCACGCATGCCGCTGGGCCTCTGCCTCTTGGCCTCTGCCTCTGCTTCCCAATGTCCCCCTCATCTTCTTGAGGTTCACAGGCTGCACAGCTCCCCACGCACCTCTTCACTTCCTCGGGGGAAACCAGAACTTCCTCTCCCTGGCCTATCCCTTCTTATCTTCTCCAAATCGCCCTCTGCTCTCACCCTCTGCACTCCTGGGCCCTCTCAGTCCTCTCGTGCACACCAATCCCCATTCCTGTAAGCTGTTGTCTCCCTGCTCTGTCCCCAAGCCTCTCTGCTTCTTTTGTCTGCACAGGAGGAGGTGTGTGTCTGAGGTTGGAGGGTAGAGCCTTCCTTTTCGGCCTTCTGGCTCCTGCTCCTGCATCTGACATCCGATTAGTCTGGAAACAGCCTCGGCTCCCTTGACCGTGCAAACCTGAGGTCCGTCCCTAGCTTGCTAGGTAGCATCCCGCTGTGCTTCTGAGCTGGCAGGACTGCGCATGCGCGGCCCGCCGGGCAGCAAAGCCCTCCGGGAGCTGTCCGGATGTTTTGGTTTTCCTTGCATTGCCCAGTGTGCTGAGGTGTGCTTGCATTTGCATTCCAAAAGGAACAGCCTTAGCGGGAGTGGGAGTGACGCCCCTTAGCGGTAGTCAGTAGGTGCGCAGAGGCCATCAGGCCGTGCTGTTGCCCCCCTGAATGTGCCTGAGTGCCAGCCGTGCTGGGAAGCCTGTGGGCGCTGGCCGCGTGATTTGGCGCTCTGTGACGTGGCCAGGTTCTAGGCGCCACCTGCTGATGTGTGCCATTGTTCCAAGTGGAGTTGCCATAGCGAAAGGGACGCGAGGTCCCTTACAGGTTGGCTCTCAGTGCTCACCAGTTCTCACAGGCCAGCAGGGAAGCACAGCACCTCCAGAGCCTCAATTCGCGCCCCTGGAAATCCCGCTGGCACCGCCGGTGCCAAGGTCCTGGGCAAGTACACTTTTCACCTCCCCTCCTGATCCATCACACATGCTGGCAGAAAACGAGTTGGACAGCGCCCACACCGCCTCTGCCCTAGCCAGTCCTCGAAGTGGCGGGTGTCTGGATCCGCCACCTGTCTCAGCATCAACGTCATCTCTCTAGATCACAGCAGAATGGACGTGCAAGGTCAGCAGGTATGGGGATATGGGCATCTCCTCCCTGCACAGGTGTCCGCACGGCTCTTGTCCGCCCTCTTTCCTGTCCTCTCTGGCCACATCTCTGCCTGCTCCTTCCTGCCACCGCGCAGCTGAGGATTATACAGGCTATAGGCAGGAGCTGGCAATGCGGGGGCCATTGGCTCACAGCCCTATTTTTAAGGCTCCTGCAGGATGCTATGCTCAGACACCAGGGAAAGGGACATCTGATGCTTCCCTGCCTCGGCCAAGGCACCCTGGCACCCAGCAATGGTATGCGTAAGCGTCATCGTCACTGTCATGCCCATCGCCAACAGCAGTGGCTGCTTAGCATCCCCGGACTCATGTCTGGAGACCTCGGTGCAGCGGAGAGCACTAAAGGGCAGCCTTCGCCCAAGGATTGGTTTCCGGAATTTGAAGCAAGCAAGAATACGTGCACACACTTTGAACTGCATCTGTCCAACCTCATGTCCGACACACTCATGCAGCCACACGTGAACAGGGAATGCCTCGCATGCAAGCCCACTATCCATCTCTGTCTTTCCCTCTCACTCGCCGCAGCCTCCACATGCTCACTCAAAACACACTGTGAAGGGAACTCCTGGATCCACACCCACATGCCTATTTACACGTATGCAGACTTCCGCTTAGGAAGCACAGCCATGTACAGTGTCAGGAACACACAAGCAATCATACAGGCAAGCACGGACACACACGCACATGCGACCACACCCAGGACACAGTGGCTTGGAAGGTGCTAAGGGTTTTCGGGGAATGGGTCCTAATTGCTCAAGTCACGGCTGATCTTCTGGTGGTGGGCGTGGCTAGGGAGCACAGCCATGCGTACTGGCCAGCCAACTGGCACTTGTGTCGCCCCCTGCTGTCATCACCAGTCTCCCATTCCCTGTACCATGCAGCTTGAGCGACCTGGGTAGCAAACAACTCTTGGGGGAAAGCAATCAAGGGAGACATGTGAATGCAACAGGACCACGGGATTATGCCCAGGTATGCCCCAACCCGGGAAGGCATTCGGTACCCCTCTGATCTACACCCTGAAGCAAGGCACTGCGGGCGGAGAGCGGCGCGCGAGTGTGCCCCAGAGTGTGCCCCTTGGCTCTTCCTCCTTCTCGTGGGGTGCACGAGTGGGAGGGTGCCTGTCCCAGGTCGAGCAACCTGGCCTTCCTAGCCAACACCCACCATCGGCGGCCGAGTTCCTGATGCTTGTAGCCTTCCCCCCATACCTCCTTCTCCACTAACTCCCTGAGATTCTCTCTTCATGCCCTCCTTGTCCGTGCCTTGCTGCTGCTTCCACTCCTAGCACAAGCCATCCTGCCTCCGGACACCTTTCAACTCACGCATGCCGCTGGGCCCTCTGCCTCTTGGCCTCTGCCTCTGCTTCCCAATGTCCCCCTCATCTTCTTGAGGTTCACAGGCTGCACAGCTCCCCACGCACCTCTTCACTTCCTCGGGGGAAACCAGAACTTCCTCTCCCTGGCCTATCCCTTCTTATCTTCTCCAAATCGCCCTCTGCTCTCACCCTCTGCACTCCTGGGCCCTCTCAGTCCTCTCGTGCACACCAATCCCCATTCCTGTAAGCTGTTGTCTCCTGCTCTGTCCCCAAGCCTCTCTGCTTCTTTTGTCTGCACAGGAGGAGGTGTGTGTCTGAGGTTGGAGGGTAGAGGCCTTCCTTTTCGGCCTTCTGGCTCCTGCTCCTGCATCTGACATCCGATTAGTCTGGAAACAGCCTCGGCTCCCCTTGACCGTGCAAACCTGAGGTCCGTCCCTAGCTTGCTAGGTAGCATCCCGCTGTGCTTCTGAGCTGGCAGGACTGCGCATGCGCGGCCCGCCGGGCAGCAAAGCCTCCGGGAGCTGTCCGGATGTTTTGGTTTTCCTTGCATTGCCCAGTGTGCTGAGGTGTGTTTGCATTTGCATTCCAAAAGGAACAGCCTTAGCGGGAGTGGGAGTGACGCCCCTTAGCGGTAGTCAGTAGGTGCGCAGAGGCCATCAGGCCGTGCTGTTGCCCCCCCTGAATGTGCCTGAGTGCCAGCCGTGCTGGAAGCCTGTGGGCGCTGGCCGCGTGATTTGGCGCTCTGTGACGTGGCCAGGTTCTAGGCGCCCACCTGCTGATGTGTGCCATTGTTCCAAGTGGAGTTGCCATAGCGAAAGGGACGCGAGGTCCCTTACAGGTTGGCTCTCAGTGCTCACCAGTTCTCACAGGCCAGCAGGGAAGCACAGCACCTCCAGAGCCTCAATTCGCGCCCCTGGAAATCCCGCTGGCACCGCCGGTGCCAAGGTCCTGGGCAAGTACACTTTTCACCTCCCCTCCTGATCCATCACACATGCTGGCAGAAAACGAGTTGGACAGCGCCCACACCGCCTCTGCCCTAGCCAGTCCTCGAAGTGGCGGGTGTCTGGATCCGCCACCTGTCTCAGCATCAACGTCATCTCTCTAGATCACAGCAGAATGGACGTGCAAGGTCAGCAGGTATGGGGATATGGGCATCTCCTCCTGCACAGGTGTCCGCACGGCTCTTGTCCGCCCTCTTTCCTGTCCTCTCTGGCCACATCTCTGCCTGCTCCTTCCTGCCACCGCGCAGCTGAGGATTATACAGGCTATAGGCAGGAGCTGGCAATGCGGGGGCCATTGGCTCACAGCCCTATTTTTAAGGCTCCTGCAGGATGCTATGCTCAGACACCAGGGAAAGGGACATCTGATGCTTCCCTGCCTCGGCCAAGGCACCCTGGCACCCAGCAATGGATATGCGTAAGCGTCATCGTCACTGTCATGCCCATCGCCAACAGCAGTGGCTGCTTAGCATCCCCGGACTCATGTCTTTAGACCTCGGTGCAGCGGAGAGCACTAAAGGGCAGCCTTCGCCCAAGGATTGGTTTCCGGGAATTTGAAGCAAGCAAGAATACGTGCACACACTTTGAACTGCATCTGTCCAACCTCATGTCCGACACACTCATGCAGCCACACGTGAACAGGGAATGCCTCGCATGCAAGCCCACTATCCATCTCTGTCTTTCCCTCTCACTCGCCGCAGCCTCCACATGCTCACTCAAAACACACTGTGAAGGGAACTCCTGGATCCACACCCACATGCCTATTTACACGTATGCAGACTTCCGCTTAGGAAGCACAGCCATGTACAGTGTCAGGAACACACAAGCAATCATACAGGCAAGCACGGACACACACGCACATCGACCACACCCAGGACACAGTGGCTTGGAAGGTGCTAAGGGTTTTCGGGGAATGGGTCCTAATTGCTCAAGTCACGGCTGATCTTCTGGTGGTGGGCGTGGCTAGGGAGCACAGCCATGCGTACTGGCCAGCCAACTGGCACTTGTGTCGCCCCCTGCTGTCATCACCAGTCTCCCATTCCCTGTACCATGCAGCTTGAGCGACCTGGGTAGCAAACAACTCTTGGGGGAAAGCAATCAAGGGAGACATGTGAATGCAACAGGACCACGGGATTATGCCCAGGTAGTGCCCCAACCCGGGAAGGCATTCGGTACCCCTCTGATCTACACCCTGAAGCAAGGCACTGCGGGCGGAGAGCGGCGCGCGAGTGTGCCCCAGAGTGTGCCCCTTGGCTCTTCCTCCTTCTCGTGGGTGCACGAGTGGGAGGGTGCCTGTCCCAGGTCGAGCAACCTGGCCTTCCTAGCCAACACCCACCATCGGCGGCCGAGTTCCTGATGCTTGTAGCCTTCACCCATACCTCCTTCTCCACTAACTCCCTGAGATTCTCTCTTCATGCCCTCCTTGTCCGTGCCTTGCTGCTGCTTCCACTCCTAGCACAAGCCATCCTGCCTCCGGACACCTTTCAACTCACGCATGCCGCTGGGCCTCTGCCTCTTGGCCTCTGCCTCTGCTTCCCAATGTCCCCTCATCTTCTTGAGGTTCACAGGCTGCCACAGCTCCCCACGCACCTCTTCACTTCCTCGGGGGAAACCAGAACTTCCTCTCCCTGGCCTATCCCTTCTTATCTTCTCCAAATCGCCCTCTGCTCTCACCCTCTGCACTCCTGGGCCCTCTCAGTCCTCTCGTGCACACCAATCCCCATTCCTGTAAGCTGTTGTCTCCCTGCTCTGTCCCCAAGCCTCTCTGCTTCTTTTGTCTGCACAGGAGGAGGTGTGTGTCTGAGGTTGGAGGGTAGAGGCCTTCCTTTTCGGCCTTCTGGCTCCTGCTCCTGCATCTGACATCCGATTAGTCTGGAAACAGCCTCGGCTCCCTTGACCGTGCAAACCTGAGGTCCGTCCCTAGCTTGCTAGGTAGCATCCCGCTGTGCTTCTGAGCTGGCAGGACTGCGCATGCGCGGCCCGCCGGGCAGCAAAGCCTCCGGGAGCTGTCCGGATGTTTTGGTTTTCCTTGCATTGCCCAGTGTGCTGAGGTGTGCTTTGCATTTGCATTCCAAAAGGAACAGCCTTAGCGGGAGTGGAGTGACGCCCCTTAGCGGTAGTCAGTAGGTGCGCAGAGGCCATCAGGCCGTGCTGTTGCCCCCCTGAATGTGCCCTGAGTGCCAGCCGTGCTGGGAAGCCTGTGGGCGCTGGCCGCGTGATTTGGCGCTCTGTGACGTGGCCAGGTTCTAGGCGCCACCTGCTGATGTGTGCCATTGTTCCAAGTGGAGTTGCCATAGCGAAAGGGACGCGAGGTCCCTTACAGGTTGGCTCTCAGTGCTCACCAGTTCTCACAGGCCAGCAGGGAAGCACAGCACCTCCAGA
Source organism: Perognathus longimembris pacificus (assembly GCF_023159225.1). Lineage (NCBI taxonomy): Eukaryota > Metazoa > Chordata > Mammalia > Rodentia > Heteromyidae > Perognathus > Perognathus longimembris. Next base: position 21,626 of record NW_025959662.1, read on the forward strand.
GCCTCAATTCGGGCCCCTGGAAATCCCGCTGGCACCGCCGGTGCCAAGGTCCTGGGCAAGTACACTTTTCACCTCCCCTCCTGATCCATCACACATGCTGGCAGAAAACGAGTTGGACAGCGCCCACTTCCGCCTCTGCCCTAGCCAGTCCTCGAAGTGGCGGGTGTCTGGATCCGCCACCTGTCTCAGCATCAACGTCATCTCTCTAGATCACAGCAGAATGGACGTGCAAGGTCAGCAGGTATGGGGGATATGGGCATCTCCTCCCTGCACAGGTGTCCGCACGGCTCTTGTCCGCCCTCTTTCCTGTCCTCTCTGGCCCACATCTCTGCCTGCTCCTTCCTGCCACCGCGCAGCTGAGGATTATACAGGCTATAGGCAGGAGCTGGCAATGCGGGGCCATTGGCTTCACAGCCCTATTTTTAAGGCTCCTGCAGGATGCTATGCTCAGACACCAGGGAAAGGGACATCTGATGCTTCCCTGCCTCGGCCAAGGCACCCCTGGCACCCAGCAATGGGTATGCGTAAGCGTCATCGTCACTGTCATGCCCATCGCCAACAGCAGTGGCTGCTTAGCACTCCCCGGACTCATGTCTGGAGACCTCGGTGCAGCGGAGAGCACTAAAGGGCAGCCTTCGCCCAAGGATTGGTTTCAGGGAATTTGAAGCAAGCAAGAATACGTGCACACACTTTGAACTGCATCTGTCCAACCTCATGTCCGACACACTCATGCAGCCACACGTGAACAGGGAATGCCTCGCATGCAAGCCCACTATCCATCTCTGTCTTTCCCTCTCACTCGCCCGCAGCCTCCACATGCTCACTCAAACACACTGTGAAGGGAACTCCTGGATCCACACCCACATGCCTATTTACACGTATGCAGACTTCGCTTAGGAAGCACAGCCATGTACAGTGTCAGGAACACACAAGCAATCATACAGCAAGCACGGACACACACGCACATGCGACCACACCCAGGACACAGTGGCTTGGAAGGTGCTAAGGGTTTTCGGGGAAATGGGTCCTAATTGCTCAAGTCACGGCTGATCTTCTGGTGGTGGGCGTGGCTAGGGAGCACAGCCATGCGTACTGGCCAGCCAACTGGCACTTGTGTCGCCCCCTGCTGTCATCACCAGTCTCCCATTCCTGTACCATGCAGCTTGAGCGACCTGGGTAAGCAAACAACTCTTGGGGGGAAAGCAATCAAGGGAGAACATGTGAATGCAACAGGACCACGGGATTATGCCCCAGGTAGTGCCCCAACCCGGGAAGGCATTCTGGTACCCCTCTGATCTACACCCTGAAGCAAGGCACTGCGGGCGGAGAGCGGCGCGCGAGTGTGCCCCAGGAGTGTGCCCTTGGCTCTTCCTCCTTCTCAGTGGGTGCACGAGTGGGAGGGTGCCTGTCCCAGGTCGAGCAAACCTGGCCTTCCTAGCCAACACCCACCATCGGCGGCCGAGTTCCTGATGCTTGTAGCCTTCCCCCATACCTCCTTCTCCTCTAACTCCTGAGATTCTCTCTTCATGCCCTCCTTGTCGCTGCCATGCTGCTGCTTCCACTCCTAGCACAAGCCATCCTGCCTCCGGACACCTTTTCAACTCACGCATGCCGCTGGGCCTCTGCCTCTTGGCCTCTGCCTCTGCTTCCCAATGTCCCCCTCATCTTCTTGAGGTTCACAGGCTGCACAGCTCCCCACGCACCTCTTCACTTCCTCGGGGGAAACCAGAACTTCCTCTCCCTGGCCTATCCCTTCTTATCTTCTCCAAATCGCCCTCTGCTCTCACCCTCTGCACTCCTGGGCCCTCTCAGTCCTCTCGTGCACACCAATCCCCATTCCTGTAAGCTGTTGTCTCCCTGCTCTGTCCCCCAGCCTCTCTGCTTCTTTTGTCTGCACAGGAGGAGGTGTGGTGTCTGAGGTTGGAGGGTAGAGGCCTTCCTTTTCGGCCTTCTGGCTCCTGCTCCTGCATCTGACATCCGATTAGTCTGGAAACAGCCTCGGCTCCTTGACCGTGCAAACCTGAGGTCCGTCCCTAAGCTTGCTAGGTAGCATCCCGCTGTGCTTCTGAGCTGGCAGGACTGCGCATCGCGCGGCCCGCCGGGCAGCAAAGCCTCCGGAGCTGTCCGGATGTTTGGTTTTCCTTGCATTGCCCAGTGTGCTGAGGTGTGTTTGCATTTGCATTCCAAAAGGAACAGCCTTAGCGGGAGTGGGAGTGACGCCCCTTAGCGGTAGTCAGTAGGTGCGCAGAGGCCATCAGGCCGTGCTGTTGCCCCCCTGAATGTCCTGAGTGCCAGCCGTGCTGGGAAGCCTGTGGGCGCTGGCCGCGTGATTTGGCGCTCTGTGACGTGGCCAGGTTCTAGGCGCCACCTGCTGATGTGTGCCATTGTTCCAAGTGGAGTTGCCATAGCGAAAGGGACGCGAGGTCCCTTACAGGTTGGCTCTCAGTGCTCACCAGTTCTCACAGGCCAGCAGGGAAGCACAGCACCTCCAGAGCCTCAATTCGCGCCCCTGGAAATCCCGCTGGCACCGCCGGTGCCAAGGTCCTGGGCAAGTACACTTTTCACCTCCCCTCCTGATCCATCACACATGCTGGCAGAAAACGAGTTGGACAGCGCCCACACCGCCTCTGCCCTAGCCAGTCCTCGAAGTGGCGGGTGTCTGGATCCGCCACCTGTCTCAGCATCAACGTCATCTCTCTAGATCACAGCAGAATGGACGTGCAAGGTCAGCAGGTATGGGGATATGGGCATCTCCTCCCTGCACAGGTGTCCGCACGGCTCTTGTCCGCCCTCTTTCCTGTCCTCTCTGGCCACATCTCTGCTGCTCCTTCCTGCCACCGCGCAGCTGAGGATTATACAGGCTATAGGCAGGAGCTGGCAATGCGGGGGCCATTGGCTCACAGCCCTATTTTTAAGGCTCCTGCAGGATGCTATGCTCAGACACCAGGGAAAGGGACATCTGATGCTTCCCTGCCTCGGCAAGGCACCCTGGCACCCAGCAATGGTATGCGTAAGCGTCATCGTCACTGTCATGCCCATCGCCAACAGCAGTGGCTGCTTAGCATCCCCGGACTCATGTCTGGAGACCTCGGTGCAGCGGAGAGCACTAAAGGGGCAGCCTTCGCCCAAGGATTGGTTTCCGGGAATTTGAAGCAAGCAAGAATACGTGCACACACTTTGAACTGCATCTGTCCAACCTCATGTCCGACACACTCATGCAGCACACGTGAACAGGGAATGCCTCGCATGCAAGCCCACTATCCATACTCTGTCTTTCCCTCTCACTCGCCGCAGCCTCCACATGCTCACTCAAAACACACTGTGAAGGGAACTCCTGGATCCACACCCACATGCCTATTTACACGTATGCCAGACTTCCGCTTAGGAAGCACAGCCATGTACAGTGTCAGGAACACACAAGCAATCATACAGGCAAGCACGGACACACACGCACATGCGACCACACCCAGGACACAGTGGCTTGGAAGGTGCTAAGGGTTTTCGGGGAATGGGTCCTAATTGCTCAAGTCACGGCTGATCTTCTGGTGGTGGGCGTGGCTAGGGAGCACAGCCATGCGTACTGGCCAGCCAACTGGCACTTGTGTCGCCCCCTGCTGTCATCACCAGTCTCCCCATTCCCTGTACCATGCAGCTTGAGCGACCTGGGTAGCAAACAACTCTTGGGGGAAAGCAATCAAGGGAGACATGTGAATGCAACAGGACCACGGGATTATGCCCAGGTAGTGCCCCAACCCGGGAAGGCATTCGGTACCCCTCTGATCTACACCCTGAAGCAAGGCACTGCGGGCGGAGAGCGGCGCGCGAGTGTGCCCCAGAGTGTGCCCCTTGGCTCTTCCTCCTTCTCGTGGGTGCACGAGTGGGAGGGTGCCTGTCCCAGGTCGAGCAACCTGGCCTTCCTAGCCAACACCCACCATCGGCGGCCGAGTTCCTGATGCTTGTAGCCTTCACCCATACCTCCTTCTCCACTAACTCCCTGAGATTCTCTCTTCATGCCCTCCTTGTCCGTGCCTTGCTGCTGCTTCCACTCCTAGCACAAGCCATCCTGCCTCCGGACACCTTTCAACTCACGCATGCCGCTGGGCCTCTGCCTCTTGGCCTCTGCCTCTGCTTCCCCAATGTCCCCCTCATCTTCTTGAGGTTCACAGGCTGCACAGCTCCCCACGCACCTCTTCACTTCCTCGGGGGAAACCAGAACTTCCTCTCCTGGCCTATCCCTTCTTATCTTCTCCAAATCGCCCTCTGCTCTCACCCTCTGCACTCCTGGGCCCTCTCAGTCCTCTCGTGCACACCAATCCCCATTCCTGTAAGCTGTTGTCTCCCTGCTCTGTCCCCAAGCCTCTCTGCTTCTTTTGTCTGCACAGGAGGAGGTGTGTGTCTGAGGTTGGAGGGTAGAGGCCTTCCTTTTCGGCCTTCTGGCTCCTGCTCCTGCATCTGACATCCGATTAGTCTGGAAACAGCCTCGGCTCCCTTGACCGTGCAAACCTGAGGTCCGTCCCTAGCTTGCTAGGTAGCATCCCGCTGTGCTTCTGAGCTGGCAGGACTGCGCATGCGCGGCCCGCCGGGCAGCAAAGCCTCCGGGAGCTGTCCGGATGTTTTGGTTTTCCTTGCATTGCCCAGTGTGCTGAGGTGTGTTTGCATTTGCATTCCAAAAGGAACAGCCTTAGCGGGAGTGGGAGTGACGCCCCCTTAGCGGTAGTCAGTAGGTGCGCAGAGGCCATCAGGCCGTGCTGTTGCCCCCCCCTGAATGTGCCCTGAGTGCCAGCCGTGCTGGGAAGCCTGTGGGCGCTGGCCGCGTGATTTGGCGCTCTGTGACGTGGCCAGGTTCTAGGCGCCACCTGCCTGATGTGTGCCATTGTTCCAAGTGGAGTTGCCATAGCGAAAGGGACGCGAGGTCCCTTACAGGTTGGCTCTCAGTGCTCACCAGTTCTCACAGGCCAGCAGGGAAGCACAGCACCTCCAGAGCCTCCAATTCGCGCCCCCTGGAAATCCCGCTGGCACCGCCCGGTGCCAAGGTCCTGGGCAAGTACACTTTTCACCTCCCCCTCCTGATCCATCACACATGCTGGCAGAAAACGAGTTGGACAGCGCCCACACCGCCTCTGCCCTAGCCAGTCCTCGAAGTGGCGGGTGTCTGGATCCGCCACCTGTCTCAGCATCAACGTCATCTCTCTAGATCACAGCAGAATGGACCGTGCAAGGTCAGCAGGTATGGGGATATGGGCATCTCCTCCCTGCACAGGTGTCCGCACGGCTCTTGTCCGCCCTCTTTCCCTGTCCTCTCTGGCCACATCTCTGCCTGCTCCTTCCTGCCACCCGCGCAGCTGAGGATTATACAGGCTATAGGCAGGAGCTGGCAATGCGGGGGCCATTGGCTCACAGCCCTATTTTTAAGGCTCCTGCAGGATGCTATGCTCAGACACCAGGGAAAGGGACATCTGATGCTTCCCTGCCTCGGCCAAGGCAACCCTGGCACCCAGCAATGGTATGCGTAAGCGTCATCGTCACTGTCATGCCCCATCGCCAACCAGCAGTGGCTGCTTAGCATCCCCGGACTCATGTCTGGAGACCTCGGTGCAGCGGAGAGCACTAAAGGGCAGCCTTCGCCCAAGGATTGGTTTCCGGGAATTTGAAGCAAGCAAGAATACGTGCACACACTTTGAACTGCATCTGTCCAACCTCATGTCCGACACACTCATGCAGCCACACGTGAACAGGGAATGCCTCGCATGCAAGCCCACTATCCATCTCTGTCTTTCCCTCTCACTCGCCGCAGCCTCCACATGCTCACTCAAAACACACTGTGAAGGGAACTCCTGGATCCACACCCACATGCCTATTTACACGTATGCAGACTTCCGCTTAGGAAGCACAGCCATGTACAGTGTCAGGAACACACAAGCAATCATACAGGCAAGCACGGACACACACGCACATGCGACCACACCCAGGACACAGTGGCTTGGAAGGTGCTAAGGGTTTTCGGGGAATGGGTCCTAATTGCTCAAGTCACGGCTGATCTTCTGGTGGTGGGCGTGGCTAGGGAGCACAGGCCATGCGTACTGGCCAGCCAACTGGCACTTGTGTCGCCCCCTGCTGTCATCACCAGTCTCCCCATTCCCTGTACCATGCAGCTTGAGCGACCTGGGTAGCAAACAACTCTTGGGGGAAAGCAATCAAGGGAGACATGTGAATGCAACAGGACCACGGGATTATGCCCAGGTAGTGCCCCAACCCGGGAAGGCATTCGGTACCCCCTCTGATCTACACCCTGAAGCAAGGCACTGCGGGCGGAGAGCGGCGCGCGAGTGTGCCCCAGAGTGTGCCCCTTGGCTCTTCCTCCTTCTCGTGGGTGCACGAGTGGGAGGGTGCCTGTCCCAGGTCGAGCAACCTGGCCTTCCTAGCCAACACCCACCATCGGCGGCCGAGTTCCTGATGCTTGTAGCCTTCCCCCATACCCTCCTTCTCCACTAACTCCCTGAGATTCTCTCTTCATGCCC
>NW_025959663.1:0-28119 GCF_023159225.1 Perognathus longimembris pacificus
CAATTCGGATTTTATTTGCTGTTTTGCATTCCACTTCCGGTTTGGAGGTCGGCCTCTTTCTCTGTTTGTTTTCCGTTTGCTCTCTTGTTTTGGATGTCTTTTCGGTTCATATTTGGCTTTCCACTTCTAATTATGATTTCTGTTGACATTTTTGTTCTTGTTTTGATTTCTATTTCTCATATTGAGTTTGTTTGTGCTTTTGAATCCCACTTCCGGTTTCGAGTTCGGTTTGGGTTTCAGTATAGTTTGGGTCCATTCACGTTTTAGAGTCATTTTTCGGATCATAAATCGATTTTCACATCGGGAAAGCAGTTTCCATGAGGATTTTGTTCTGGTTCTGGTTCCTACTTCCAATTCGGATTTACTTTGCTGTTTCGAATTCCACTTCCGTGTTGTTGTTCAACGTCTGTCACTGTTTGTTTTCCTTTTCCAATCTTGTTTTGGAAGTTTTTTCGGGTCATATTTCGATTTCCACTTCCCGACAGGAGTTTTGTTGACGTTTTTGTTCTGGTTTTGATTTGTACTTCCCGTACGAAGTTTGTTTCTGAGTTCGAGTCCCACTTCCGGGTTCGAATTCAGTTTCAGTTTCAGTTAAGTTTCGGTTTCCATTCTCATTTTAGAGCTATTTTTTCAGATCATAAATCGATTTTCACATCGGGAAAGCAGTTTTCATGTGGTTTTAGTTCTGGTTCTGGTTTCTTCTTCCAATTCAGATTTTATTTGCTGTTTCGAATTCCACTTCCGGTTTAGAGTTCAGCGTCTGGCTCTGTTTGTTTTCCGTTTCCACTCTTGTTTTCGAACTTTTTTCAGTTCATATTTGGATTTCCACTCCCTATTAGGATTTCTGTTGACATTTTGTTGTGGGTTTTGCTTTCTACTTCCTGTAAGGAATTTGTTTCCGAGTTCGAATCCCACTTCCGGGTTCGAATTCGGGTGCGGTTTCAGTTAAGTTTTGGTTTCCATTCTCATTTTCGAGCATTTTTTTCGGATCATAAATCGATTTTCACTTTGGTAAAGCAGTATCCATGAGGTTTTTTTTTTTTCTGGTTCTGGTTGCTCCTTCTAATTCGGGTTTTATATGCTGTTCCTAACTCCAGTTCCAGTTTGGATTTCGGAATCTGTCTCTGTTTTCCGTTTCCACTCTTGTTCGGTTCATATTTGGATTTCCACTTCCCGAAAGGAGTTTTTTGAAGTTTTTGTTCTGGTTTTGATTTCTACTTCCTGTAAGAAGTTTGTTTCCGAGTTCAAATCCCACTTGCGTGTTCGAATTCGCTTTCGGTTTCAGTTAAGTTTCGGTTTCCATTCTCATTTTGGAGCTATTTTTTTTGGATCATAAATCGATTTTCACAGCGGGGAAAGCAGTTTCCATGAGGTTTTTTTCTGGTTCTGGTTTCTTCTTCCAATTCGGATTTTACTTGCTCTTTCGAGAAGTTTGTTTCCGAGTTGAATCCCTCTTCCGGGTTCGATGTCGGTTTCGGTTTCAGCTATGATTCGGTTTCCATTCTCATTTTAGAGCTATTTTTTGGCTCATAATTCGATTTTCAAATCGGAAAAGCACATTCTATGAGGTTTTTGTTCTGGATCTGGTTTCTCCTTCCATTTCAGATTTTATTTGCTGTTTCGAATTCCACTTCCGGTTTGGAGTTGGGTCCCTGTCTCTGTTTGTTTTCCATTTCCACTCTTGTTTTGGAAGTCTTTTCGATTCATATTTGGATTTCCACTTCCTATCATGATTTCTGTTGACATTTTTGTTCTGGTTTTGATTTCAATTTCTCCTATTGAGTTCGCTTGTGCTTTCGAATCCCACTTCCAGGTTTTAATTCGGTTTTGGTTTCAGTTAAGTTTCGGATTCCATTTTCATTATAGAGCTATATTTTTAGATCATAAATGGATTTTCACATCGGGAAAGCAGTTTCCATGATGTTTTGGTTCTGTTTTGGGTTTCTCCTTCCAATTCGGATTTTATTTGCTGTTTCGAAGTCCACTTCCGGTTTAGAGTTCAGTGTCTGTCTCTGTTTGTTTTCCGTTTCCACTCTTATTTTGGAAGTTTTCTCGGGTCATATTTGGATTTCCACTTCCTATTAGGATTTATGTTGATATTTTTGTTCTGGTTTTGCTTTCTACTTCCAGTAAGGAGTTTGTTTCCGAGTTCTAATCCCACTTCCGGGGTTCGAATTTGGTTGTGGTTTCTGTTAAGTTTCGGTTTCCATCCTTATTTTCGAGCATGTTTTTGGATCATAAATCGATAGTCACATCGGGAAAGCACATTCCATGAGGTTTCTGTTCTGGTTTGGTTTCTCCTTCCATTTCAGATTTTATTTGTTGTTTTGAATTCCAATTCCGGTTTGGATTTTGGTCCATGTCTCTGTTTGTTTTCCATTTCCACTCTTGTTTTGGAAGTCTTTTCGATTCATATTTGGATTTCCACTTCCTATTATGATTTCTGTTGACATTTTTGTTCTGGTTTTGATTTCTATTTCTCATATTGAGTTTGTTTGTGCTTTCGAATCCAACTTCCAGGTTCGAATTCGGTTTTGGTTTCAGTTAAGTTTCGTTTTCCATTTTTATTTTAGAGCTATTTTTTTCAGATCATAAATCGATTTGCACATTGGGAAAGCAGTTTCCATGAGGTTTTTTTTCTGGTTCTCGTTTCTCCTTCCAATTGCGTTTTTATTTACTATTTCGAATTCCACTTCCGATTGGAGTTCAGCGTCTTGTCTCTGTTTGTTTTCCATTTCCACTCTTGTTTTGGGAGTTTTTTCGGTTCATATTTGGCTTTCCACTTCTAATTATGATTTCTGTTGACATTTTTGTTCTTGTTTTGATTTCTATTTCTCATATTGAGTTTGTTTGTGCTTTTGAATCCCACTTCCGGTTTCGAGTTCGGTTTGGGTTTCAGTATAGTTTGGGTCCATTCACGTTTTAGAGTCATTTTTCGGATCATAAATCGATTTTCACATCGGGGAAAGCAGTTTCCATGAGGATTTTGTTCTGGTTCTGGTTCCTACTTCCAATTCGGATTTACTTTGCTGTTTCGAATTCCACTTCCGTGTTGTTGTTCAACGTCTGTCACTGTTTGTTTTCCTTTTCCAATCTTGTTTTGGAAGTTTTTTCGGGTCATATTTCGATTTCCACTTCCCGACAGGAGTTTTGTTGACGTTTTTGTTCTGGTTTTGATTTGTACTTCCCGTACGAAGTTTGTTTCTGAGTTCGAGTCCCACTTCCGGGTTCGAATTCAGTTTCAGTTTCAGTTAAGTTTCGGTTTCCATTCTCATTTTAGAGCTATTTTTTCAGATCATAAATCGATTTTCACATCGGGAAAGCAGTTTTCATGTGGTTTTAGTTCTGGTTCTGGTTTCTTCTTCCAATTCAGATTTTATTTGCTGTTTCGAATTCCACTTCCGGTTTAGAGTTCAGCGTCTGGCTCTGTTTGTTTTCCGTTTCCACTCTTGTTTCGAACTTTTTTCAGTTCATATTTGGATTTCCACTCCCTATTAGGATTTCTGTTGACATTTTGTTGTGGTTTTGCTTTCTACTTCCTGTAAGGAATTTGTTTCCGAGTTCGAATCCCACTTCCGGGTTCGAATTTGGTTGTGGTTTCTGTTAAGTTTCGGTTTCCATCCTTATTTTCGAGCATGTTTTTGGATCATAAATCGATTTTCACAGCGGGAAAGCAGTTTCCATGAGGTTTTTTTCTGGTTCTGGTTTCTTCTTCCAATTCGGATTTTACTTGCTCTTTCGAGAAGTTTGTTTCCGAGTTGAATCCCTCTTCCGGGTTCGATGTCGGTTTCGGTTTCAGCTATGATTCGGTTTCCATTCTCATTTTAGAGCTATTTTTTGGCTCATAATTCGATTTTCAAATCGGAAAAGCACATTCTATGAGGTTTTTGTTCTGGATCTGGTTTCTCCTTCCATTTCAGATTTTATTTGCTGTTTCGAATTCCACTTCCGGTTTGGAGTTGGGTCCCTGTCTCTGTTTGTTTTCCATTTCCACTCTTGTTTTGGAAGTCTTTTCGATTCATATTTGGATTTCCACTTCCTATCATGATTTCTGTTGACATTTTTGTTCTGGTTTTGATTTCAATTTCTCCTATTGAGTTCGCTTGTGCTTTCGAATCCCACTTCCAGGTTTTAATTCGGTTTTGGTTTCAGTTAAGTTTCGGATTCCATTTTCATTATAGAGCTATATTTTTAGATCATAAATGGATTTTCACATCGGGAAAGCAGTTTCCATGATGTTTTGGTTCTGTTTTGGGTTTCTCCTTCCAATTCGGATTTTATTTGCTGTTTCGAAGTCCACTTCCGGTTTAGAGTTCAGTGTCTGTCTCTGTTTGTTTTCCGTTTCCACTCTTATTTTGGAAGTTTTCTCGGGTCATATTTGGATTTCCACTTCCTATTAGGATTTATGTTGATATTTTTGTTCTGGTTTTGCTTTCTACTTCCAGTAAGGAGTTTGTTTCCGAGTTCTAATCCCACTTCCGGGTTCGAATTTGGTTGTGGTTTCTGTTAAGTTTCGGTTTCCATCCTTATTTTCGAGCATGTTTTTGGATCATAAATCGATATTCACATCGGGAAAGCACATTCCATGAGGTTTCTGTTCTGGTTTGGTTTCTCCTTCCATTTCAGATTTTATTTGTTGTTTTGAATTCCAATTCCGGTTTGGATTTTGGTCCATGTCTCTGTTTGTTTTCCATTTCCACTCTTGTTTTGGAAGTCTTTTCGATTCATATTTGGATTTCCACTTCCTATTATGATTTCTGTTGACATTTTTGTTCTGGTTTTGATTTCTATTTCTCATATTGAGTTTGTTTGTGCTTTCGAATCCAACTTCCAGGTTCGAATTCGGTTTTGGTTTCAGTTAAGTTTCGTTTTCCATTTTTATTTTAGAGCTATTTTTTCAGATCATAAATCGATTTGCACATTGGGAAAGCAGTTTCCATGAGGTTTTTTTCTGGTTCTCGTTTCTCCTTCCAATTGCGTTTTTATTTACTATTTCGAATTCCACTTCCGGATTGGAGTTCAGCGTCTTGTCTCTGTTTGTTTTCCATTTCCACTCTTGTTTTGGGAGTTTTTTCCTTCCATATTTGGATTTCAACTTCCCGACAGCATTTCTGTTGACGTTTTTGTTCTAGTTTTGATTTCTACTTCCTGTAAGAAGTTTATTTCCAAGTCGGTATCCTACTTCCGGGTTCGAATTCGGTTTCGGTTTCAGTTAAGTTTCGGTTTCCATTCTCATTTTAGAGCTGTTTTTTTGGATCATAAATCGATTTTCACATCGGGAAAGCAATTTCCATGAGGTTTTTGATCTGGTTCTCGTTTCTTCTTCCAATTCGGATTTTATTTGCTGTTTTGCATTCCACTTCCGGTTTGGAGGTCGGCCTCTTTCTCTGTTTGTTTTCCGTTTGCTCTCTTGTTTTGGATGTCTTTTCGGTTCATATTTGGCTTTCCACTTCTAATTATGATTTCTGTTGACATTTTTGTTCTTGTTTTGATTTCTATTTCTCATATTGAGTTTGTTTGTGCTTTTGAATCCCACTTCCGGTTTCGAGTTCGGTTTGGGTTTCAGTATAGTTTGGGTCCATTCACGTTTTAGAGTCATTTTTCGGATCATAAATCGATTTTCACATCGGGAAAGCAGTTTCCATGAGGATTTTGTTCTGGTTCTGGTTCCTACTTCCAATTCGGATTTACTTTGCTGTTTCGAATTCCACTTCCGTGTTGTTGTTCAACGTCTGTCACTGTTTGTTTTCCTTTTCCAATCTTGTTTTGGAAGTTTTTTTCGGGTCATATTTCGATTTCCACTTCCCGACAGGAGTTTTGTTGACGTTTTTGTTCTGGTTTTGATTTGTACTTCCCGTACGAAGTTTGTTTCTGAGTTCGAGTCCCACTTCCGGGTTCGAATTCAGTTTCAGTTTCAGTTAAGTTTCGGTTTCCATTTCTCATTTTAGAGCTATTTTTTCAGATCATAAATCGATTTTCACATCGGGAAAGCAGTTTTCATGTGGTTTTAGTTCTGGTTCTGGTTTCTTCTTCCAATTCAGATTTTATTTGCTGTTTCGAATTCCACTTCCGGTTTAGAGTTCAGCGTCTGGCTCTGTTTGTTTTCCGTTTCCACTCTTGTTTTCGAACTTTTTTCAGTTCATATTTGGATTTCCACTCCCTATTAGGATTTCTGTTGACATTTTGTTGTGGTTTTGCTTTCTACTTCCTGTAAGGAATTTGTTTCCGAGTTCGAATCCCACTTCCGGGTTCGAATTTGGTTGTGGTTTCTGTTAAGTTTCGGTTTCCATCCTTATTTTCGAGCATGTTTTTGGATCATAAATCGATTTTCACAGCGGGGAAAGCAGTTTCCATGAGGTTTTTTTCTGGTTCTGGTTTCTTCTTCCAATTCGGATTTTACTTGCTCTTTCGAGAAGTTTGTTTCCGAGTTGAATCCCTCTTCCGGGTTCGATGTCGGTTTCGGTTTCAGCTATGATTCGGTTTCCATTCTCATTTTAGAGCTATTTTTTGGCTCATAATTCGATTTTCAAATCGGAAAAGCACATTCTATGAGGGTTTTTGTTCTGGATCTGGTTTCTCCTTCCATTTCAGATTTTATTTGCTGTTTCGAATTCCACTTCCGGTTTGGAGTTGGGTCCCTGTCTCTGTTTGTTTTCCATTTCCACTCTTGTTTTGGAAGTCTTTTCGATTCATATTTGGATTTCCACTTCCTATCATGATTTCTGTTGACATTTTTGTTCTGGTTTTGATTTCAATTTCTCCTATTGAGTTCGCTTGTGCTTTCGAATCCCACTTCCAGGTTTTAATTCGGTTTTGGTTTCAGTTAAGTTTCGGATTCCATTTTCATTATAGAGCTATATTTTTAGATCATAAATGGATTTTCACATCGGGAAAGCAGTTTCCATGATGTTTTGGTTCTGTTTTGGGTTTCTCCTTCCAATTCGGATTTTATTTGCTGTTTCGAAGTCCACTTCCGGTTTAGAGTTCAGTGTCTGTCTCTGTTTGTTTTCCGTTTCCACTCTTATTTTGGAAGTTTTCTCGGGTCATATTTGGATTTCCACTTCCTATTAGGATTTATGTTGATATTTTTGTTCTGGTTTTGCTTTCTACTTCCAGTAAGGAGTTTGTTTCCGAGTTCTAATCCCACTTCCGGGTTCGAATTTGGTTGTGGTTTCTGTTAAGTTTCGGTTTCCATCCTTATTTTCGAGCATGTTTTTGGATCATAAATCGATATTCACATCGGGAAAGCACATTCCATGAGGTTTCTGTTCTGGTTTGGTTTCTCCTTCCATTTCAGATTTTATTTGTTGTTTTGAATTCCAATTCCGGTTTGGATTTTGGTCCATGTCTCTGTTTGTTTTCCATTTCCACTCTTGTTTTGGAAGTCTTTTCGATTCATATTTGGATTTCCACTTCCTATTATGATTTCTGTTGACATTTTTGTTCTGGTTTTGATTTCTATTTCTCATATTGAGTTTGTTTGTGCTTTCGAATCCAACTTCCAGGTTCGAATTCGGTTTTGGTTTCAGTTAAGTTTCGTTTTCCATTTTTATTTTAGAGCTATTTTTTCAGATCATAAATCGATTTGCACATTGGGAAAGCAGTTTCCATGAGGTTTTTTTCTGGTTCTCGTTTCTCCTTCCAATTGCGTTTTTATTTACTATTTCGAATTCCACTTCCGGATTGGAGTTCAGCGTCTTGTCTCTGTTTGTTTTCCATTTCCACTCTTGTTTTGGGAGTTTTTTCCTTCCATATTTGGATTTCAACTTCCCGACAGCATTTCTGTTGACGTTTTTGTTCTAGTTTTGATTTCTACTTCCTGTAAGAAGTTTATTTCCAAGTCGGTATCCTACTTCCGGGTTCGAATTCGGTTTCGGTTTCAGTTAAGTTTCGGTTTCCATTCTCATTTTAGAGCTGTTTTTTTGGATCATAAATCGATTTTCACATCGGGGAAAGCAATTTCCATGAGGTTTTTGATCTGGTTCTCGTTTCTTCTTCCAATTCGGATTTTATTTGCTGTTTTGCATTCCACTTCCGGTTTGGAGGTCGGCCTCTTTCTCTGTTTGTTTTCCGTTTGCTCTCTTGTTTTGGATGTCTTTTCGGTTCATATTTGGCTTTCCACTTCTAATTATGATTTCTGTTGACATTTTTGTTCTTGTTTTGATTTCTATTTCTCATATTGAGTTTGTTTGTGCTTTTGAATCCCACTTCCGGTTTCGAGTTCGGTTTGGGTTTCAGTATAGTTTGGGTCCATTCACGTTTTAGAGTCATTTTTCGGATCATAAATCGATTTTCACATCGGGAAAGCAGTTTCCATGAGGATTTTGTTCTGGTTCTGGTTCCTACTTCCAATTCGGATTTACTTTGCTGTTTCGAATTCCACTTCCGTGTTGTTGTTCAACGTCTGTCACTGTTTGTTTTCCTTTTCCAATCTTGTTTTGGAAGTTTTTTCGGGTCATATTTCGATTTCCACTTCCCGACAGGAGTTTTGTTGACGTTTTTGTTCTGGTTTTGATTTGTACTTCCCGTACGAAGTTTGTTTCTGAGTTCGAGTCCCACTTCCGGGTTCGAATTCAGTTTCAGTTTCAGTTAAGTTTCGGTTTCCATTCTCATTTTAGAGCTATTTTTTTCAGATCATAAATCGATTTTCACATCGGGAAAGCAGTTTTCATGTGGTTTTAGTTCTGGTTCTGGTTTCTTCTTCCAATTCAGATTTTATTTGCTGTTTCGAATTCCACTTCCGGTTTAGAGTTCAGCGTCTGGCTCTGTTTGTTTTCCGTTTCCACTCTTGTTTTCGAACTTTTTTCAGTTCATATTTGGATTTCCACTCCCTATTAGGATTTCTGTTGACATTTTGTTGTGGTTTTGCTTTCTACTTCCTGTAAGGAATTTGTTTCCGAGTTCGAATCCCACTTCCGGGTTCGAATTTGGGTGCGGTTTCAGTTAAGTTTTGGTTTCCATTCTCATTTTCGAGCATTTTTTTCGGATCATAAATCGATTTTCACTTTGGTAAAGCAGTATCCATGAGGTTTTTTTTTTTTCTGGTTCTGGTTGCTCCTTCTAATTCGGGTTTTATATGCTGTTCCTAACTCCAGTTCCAGTTTGGATTTCGGAATCTGTCTCTGTTTTCCGTTTCCACTCTTGTTCGGTTCATATTTGGATTTCCACTTCCCGAAAGGAGTTTTTTGAAGTTTTTGTTCTGGTTTTGATTTCTACTTCCTGTAAGAAGTTTGTTTCCGAGTTCAAATCCCACTTGCGTGTTCGAATTCGCTTTCGGTTTCAGTTAAGTTTCGGTTTCCATTCTCATTTTGGAGCTATTTTTTTTTGGATCATAAATCGATTTTCACAGCGGGAAAGCAGTTTCCATGAGGTTTTTTTCTGGTTCTGGTTTCTTCTTCCAATTCGGATTTTACTTGCTCTTTCGAGAAGTTTGTTTCCGAGTTGAATCCCTCTTCCGGGTTCGATGTCGGTTTCGGGTTTCAGCTATGATTCGGTTTCCATTCTCATTTTAGAGCTATTTTTTGGCTCATAATTCGATTTTCAAATCGGAAAAAGCACATTCTATGAGGTTTTTGTTCTGGATCTGGTTTCTCCTTCCATTTCAGATTTTATTTGCTGTTTCGAATTCCACTTCCGGTTTGGAGTTGGGTCCCTGTCTCTGTTTGTTTTCCATTTCCACTCTTGTTTTGGAAGTCTTTTCGATTCATATTTGGATTTCCACTTCCTATCATGATTTCTGTTGACATTTTTTGTTCTGGTTTTGATTTCAATTTCTCCTATTGAGTTCGCTTGTGCTTTCGAATCCCACTTCCAGGTTTTAATTCGGTTTTGGTTTCAGTTAAGTTTCGGATTCCATTTTCATTATAGAGCTATATTTTTAGATCATAAATGGATTTTCACATCGGGAAAGCAGTTTCCATGATGTTTTGGTTCTGTTTTGGGTTTCTCCTTCCAATTCGGATTTTATTTGCTGTTTCGAAGTCCACTTCCGGTTTAGAGTTCAGTGTCTGTCTCTGTTTGTTTTCCGTTTCCACTCTTATTTTGGAAGTTTTCTCGGGTCATATTTGGATTTCCACTTCCTATTAGGATTTATGTTGATATTTTTGTTCTGGTTTTGCTTTCTACTTCCAGTAAGGAGTTTGTTTCCGAGTTCTAATCCCACTTCCGGGTTCGAATTTGGTTGTGGTTTCTGTTAAGTTTCGGTTTCCATCCTTATTTTCGAGCATGTTTTTGGATCATAAATCGATATTCACATCGGGAAAGCACATTCCATGAGGTTTCTGTTCTGGTTTGGTTTCTCCTTCCATTTCAGATTTTATTTGTTGTTTTGAATTCCAATTCCGGTTTGGATTTTGGTCCATGTCTCTGTTTGTTTTCCATTTCCACTCTTGTTTTGGAAGTCTTTTCGATTCATATTTGGATTTCCACTTCCTATTATGATTTCTGTTGACATTTTTGTTCTGGTTTTGATTTCTATTTCTCATATTGAGTTTGTTTGTGCTTTCGAATCCAACTTCCAGGTTCGAATTCGGTTTTGGTTTCAGTTAAGTTTCGTTTTCCATTTTTATTTTAGAGCTATTTTTTCAGATCATAAATCGATTTGCACATTGGGAAAGCAGTTTCCATGAGGTTTTTTTCTGGTTCTCGTTTCTCCTTCCAATTGCGTTTTTATTTACTATTTCGAATTCCACTTCCGGATTGGAGTTCAGCGTCTTGTCTCTGTTTGTTTTCCATTTCCACTCTTGTTTTGGGAGTTTTTTCCTTCCATATTTGGATTTCAACTTCCCGACAGCATTTCTGTTGACGTTTTTGTTCTAGTTTTGATTTCTACTTCCTGTAAGAAGTTTATTTCCAAGTCGGTATCCTACTTCCGGGTTCGAATTCGGTTTCGGTTTCAGTTAAGTTTCGGTTTCCATTCTCATTTTAGAGCTGTTTTTTTTGGATCATAAATCGATTTTCACATCGGGAAAGCAATTTCCATGAGGTTTTTGATCTGGTTCTCGTTTCTTCTTCCAATTCGGATTTTATTTGCTGTTTTGCATTCCACTTCCGGTTTGGAGGTCGGCCTCTTTCTCTGTTTGTTTTCCGTTTGCTCTCTTGTTTTGGATGTCTTTTCGGTTCATATTTGGCTTTCCACTTCTAATTATGATTTCTGTTGACATTTTTGTTCTTGTTTTGATTTCTATTTCTCATATTGAGTTTGTTTGTGCTTTTGAATCCCACTTCCGGTTTCGAGTTCGGTTTGGGTTTCAGTATAGTTTGGGTCCATTCACGTTTTAGAGTCATTTTTCGGATCATAAATCGATTTTCACATCGGGGGAAAGCAGTTTCCATGAGGATTTTGTTCTGGTTCTGGTTCCTACTTCCAATTCGGATTTACTTTGCTGTTTCGAATTCCACTTCCGTGTTGTTGTTCAACGTCTGTCACTGTTTGTTTTCCTTTTCCAATCTTGTTTTGGAAGTTTTTTCGGGTCATATTTCGATTTCCACTTCCCGACAGGAGTTTTGTTGACGTTTTTGTTCTGGTTTTGATTTGTACTTCCCGTACGAAGTTTGTTTCTGAGTTCGAGTCCCACTTCCGGGTTCGAATTCAGTTTCAGTTTCAGTTAAGTTTCGGTTTCCATTCTCATTTTAGAGCTATTTTTTCAGATCATAAATCGATTTTCACATCGGGAAAGCAGTTTTCATGTGGTTTTAGTTCTGGTTCTGGTTTCTTCTTCCAATTCAGATTTTATTTGCTGTTTCGAATTCCACTTCCGGTTTAGAGTTCAGCGTCTGGCTCTGTTTGTTTTCCGTTTCCACTCTTGTTTTCGAACTTTTTTCAGTTCATATTTGGATTTCCACTCCCTATTAGGATTTCTGTTGACATTTTGTTGTGGTTTTGCTTTCTACTTCCTGTAAGGAATTTGTTTCCGAGTTCGAATCCCACTTCCGGGTTCGAATTCGGGTGCGGTTTTCAGTTAAGTTTTGGTTTCCATTCTCATTTTCGAGCATTTTTTTCGGATCATAAATCGATTTTCACTTTGGTAAAGCAGTATCCATGAGGTTTTTTTTTTTCTGGTTCTGGTTGCTCCTTCTAATTCGGGTTTTATATGCTGTTCCTAACTCCAGTTCCAGTTTGGATTTCGGAATCTGTCTCTGTTTTCCGTTTCCACTCTTGTTCGGTTCATATTTGGATTTCCACTTCCCGAAAGGAGTTTTTTGAAGTTTTTGTTCTGGTTTTGATTTCTACTTCCTGTAAGAAGTTTGTTTCCGAGTTCAAATCCCACTTGCGTGTTCGAATTCGCTTTCGGTTTCAGTTAAGTTTCGGTTTCCATTCTCATTTTGGAGCTATTTTTTTTTGGATCATAAATCGATTTTCACAGCGGGAAAGCAGTTTCCATGAGGTTTTTTTCTGGTTCTGGTTTCTTCTTCCAATTCGGATTTTACTTGCTCTTTCGAGAAGTTTGTTTCCGAGTTGAATCCCTCTTCCGGGTTCGATGTCGGTTTCGGTTTCAGCTATGATTCGGTTTCCATTCTCATTTTAGAGCTATTTTTTGGCTCATAATTCGATTTTCAAATCGGAAAAGCACATTCTATGAGGTTTTTTGTTCTGGATCTGGTTTCTCCTTCCATTTCAGATTTTATTTGCTGTTTCGAATTCCACTTCCGGTTTGGAGTTGGGTCCCTGTCTCTGTTTGTTTTCCATTTCCACTCTTGTTTTGGAAGTCTTTTCGATTCATATTTGGATTTCCACTTCCTATCATGATTTCTGTTGACATTTTTGTTCTGGTTTTGATTTCAATTTCTCCTATTGAGTTCGCTTGTGCTTTCGAATCCCACTTCCAGGTTTTAATTCGGTTTTGGTTTCAGTTAAGTTTCGGATTCCATTTTCATTATAGAGCTATATTTTTAGATCATAAATGGATTTTCACATCGGGAAAGCAGTTTCCATGATGTTTTGGTTCTGTTTTGGGTTTCTCCTTCCAATTCGGATTTTATTTGCTGTTTCGAAGTCCACTTCCGGTTTAGAGTTCAGTGTCTGTCTCTGTTTGTTTTCCGTTTCCACTCTTATTTTGGAAGTTTTCTCGGGTCATATTTGGATTTCCACTTCCTATTAGGATTTATGTTGATATTTTTGTTCTGGTTTTGCTTTCTACTTCCAGTAAGGAGTTTGTTTCCGAGTTCTAATCCCACTTCCGGGTTCGAATTTGGTTGTGGTTTCTGTTAAGTTTCGGTTTCCATCCTTATTTTCGAGCATGTTTTTTGGATCATAAATCGATATTCACATCGGGAAAGCACATTCCATGAGGTTTCTGTTCTGGTTTGGTTTCTCCTTCCATTTCAGATTTTATTTGTTGTTTTGAATTCCAATTCCGGTTTGGATTTTGGTCCATGTCTCTGTTTGTTTTCCATTTCCACTCTTGTTTTGGAAGTCTTTTCGATTCATATTTGGATTTCCACTTCCTATTATGATTTCTGTTGACATTTTTGTTCTGGTTTTGATTTCTATTTCTCATATTGAGTTTGTTTGTGCTTTCGAATCCAACTTCCAGGTTCGAATTCGGTTTTGGTTTCAGTTAAGTTTCGTTTTCCATTTTTATTTTAGAGCTATTTTTTCAGATCATAAATCGATTTGCACATTGGGAAAGCAGTTTCCATGAGGTTTTTTTCTGGTTCTCGTTTCTCCTTCCAATTGCGTTTTTATTTACTATTTCGAATTCCACTTCCGGATTGGAGTTCAGCGTCTTGTCTCTGTTTGTTTTCCATTTCCACTCTTGTTTTGGGAGTTTTTTCCTTCCATATTTGGATTTCAACTTCCCGACAGCATTTCTGTTGACGTTTTTGTTCTAGTTTTGATTTCTACTTCCTGTAAGAAGTTTATTTCCAAGTCGGTATCCTACTTCCGGGTTCGAATTCGGTTTCGGTTTCAGTTAAGTTTCGGTTTCCATTCTCATTTTAGAGCTGTTTTTTTGGATCATAAATCGATTTTCACATCGGGAAAGCAATTTCCATGAGGTTTTTGATCTGGTTCTCGTTTCTTCTTCCAATTCGGATTTTATTTGCTGTTTTGCATTCCACTTCCGGTTTGGAGGTCGGCCTCTTTCTCTGTTTGTTTTCCGTTTGCTCTCTTGTTTTGGATGTCTTTTCGGTTCATATTTGGCTTTCCACTTCTAATTATGATTTCTGTTGACATTTTTGTTCTTGTTTTGATTTCTATTTCTCATATTGAGTTTGTTTGTGCTTTTGAATCCCACTTCCGGTTTCGAGTTCGGTTTGGGTTTCAGTATAGTTTGGGTCCATTCACGTTTTAGAGTCATTTTTCGGATCATAAATCGATTTTCACATCGGGAAAGCAGTTTCCATGAGGATTTTGTTCTGGTTCTGGTTCCTACTTCCAATTCGGATTTACTTTGCTGTTTCGAATTCCACTTCCGTGTTGTTGTTCAACGTCTGTCACTGTTTGTTTTCCTTTTCCAATCTTGTTTTGGAAGTTTTTTCGGGTCATATTTCGATTTCCACTTCCCGACAGGAGTTTTGTTGACGTTTTTGTTCTGGTTTTGATTTGTACTTCCCGTACGAAGTTTGTTTCTGAGTTCGAGTCCCACTTCCGGGTTCGAATTCAGTTTCAGTTTCAGTTAAGTTTCGGTTTCCATTCTCATTTTAGAGCTATTTTTTCAGATCATAAATCGATTTTCACATCGGGAAAGCAGTTTTCATGTGGTTTTAGTTCTGGTTCTGGTTTCTTCTTCCAATTCAGATTTTATTTGCTGTTTCGAATTCCACTTCCGGTTTAGAGTTCAGCGTCTGGCTCTGTTTGTTTTCCGTTTCCACTCTTGTTTTCGAACTTTTTTCAGTTCATATTTGGATTTCCACTCCCTATTAGGATTTCTGTTGACATTTTGTTGTGGTTTTGCTTTCTACTTCCTGTAAGGAATTTGTTTCCGAGTTCGAATCCCACTTCCGGGTTCGAATTCGGGTGCGGTTTCAGTTAAGTTTTGGTTTCCATTCTCATTTTCGAGCATTTTTTTCGGATCATAAATCGATTTTCACTTTGGTAAAGCAGTATCCATGAGGTTTTTTTTTTTCTGGTTCTGGTTGCTCCTTCTAATTCGGGTTTTATATGCTGTTCCTAACTCCAGTTCCAGTTTGGATTTCGGAATCTGTCTCTGTTTTCCGTTTCCACTCTTGTTCGGTTCATATTTGGATTTCCACTTCCCGAAAGGAGTTTTTTGAAGTTTTTGTTCTGGTTTTGATTTCTACTTCCTGTAAGAAGTTTGTTTCGGAGTTCAAATCCCACTTGCGTGTTCGAATTCGCTTTCGGTTTCAGTTAAGTTTCGGTTTCCATTCTCATTTTGGAGCTATTTTTTTTTGGATCATAAATCGATTTTCACAGCGGGGAAAGCAGTTTCCATGAGGTTTTTTTCTGGTTCTGGTTTCTTCTTCCAATTCGGATTTTACTTGCTCTTTCGAGAAGTTTGTTTCCGAGTTGAATCCCTCTTCCGGGTTCGATGTCGGTTTCGGTTTCAGCTATGATTCGGTTTCCATTCTCATTTTAGAGCTATTTTTTGGCTCATAATTCGATTTTCAAATCGGAAAAGCACATTCTATGAGGTTTTTGTTCTGGATCTGGTTTCTCCTTCCATTTCAGATTTTATTTGCTGTTTCGAATTCCACTTCCGGTTTGGAGTTGGGTCCCTGTCTCTGTTTGTTTTCCATTTCCACTCTTGTTTTGGAAGTCTTTTCGATTCATATTTGGATTTCCACTTCCTATCATGATTTCTGTTGACATTTTTGTTCTGG
Organism: Perognathus longimembris pacificus; assembly: GCF_023159225.1. Taxonomy (NCBI): domain Eukaryota; kingdom Metazoa; phylum Chordata; class Mammalia; order Rodentia; family Heteromyidae; genus Perognathus; species Perognathus longimembris. The sequence continues at coordinate 15,784 of NW_025959663.1, forward strand.
TTTTGATTTCAATTTCTCCTATTGAGTTCGCTTGTGCTTTCGAATCCCACTTCCAGGTTTTAATTCGGTTTTGGTTTCAGTTAAGTTTCGGATTCCATTTTCATTATAGAGCTATATTTTTAGATCATAAATGGATTTTCACATCGGGAAAGCAGTTTCCATGATGTTTTGGTTCTGTTTTGGGTTTCTCCTTCCAATTCGGATTTTATTTGCTGTTTCGAAGTCCACTTCCGGTTTAGAGTTCAGTGTCTGTCTCTGTTTGTTTTCCGTTTCCACTCTTATTTTGGAAGTTTTCTCGGGTCATATTTGGATTTCCACTTCCTATTAGGATTTTATGTTGATATTTTTGTTCTGGTTTTGCTTTCTACTTCCAGTAAGGAGTTTGTTTCCGAGTTCTAATCCCACTTCCGGGTTCGAATTTGGTTGTGGTTTCTGTTAAGTTTCGGTTTCCATCCTTATTTTCGAGCATGTTTTTGGATCATAAATCGATAGTCACATCGGGAAAGCACATTCCATGAGGTTTCTGTTCTGGTTTGGTTTCTCCTTCCATTTCAGATTTTATTTGTTGTTTTGAATTCCAATTCCGGTTTGGATTTTGGTCCATGTCTCTGTTTGTTTTCCATTTCCACTCTTGTTTTGGAAGTCTTTTCGATTCATATTTGGATTTCCACTTCCTATTATGATTTCTGTTGACATTTTTGTTCTGGTTTTGATTTCTATTTCTCATATTGAGTTTGTTTGTGCTTTCGAATCCAACTTCCAGGTTCGAATTCGGTTTTGGTTTCAGTTAAGTTTCGTTTTCCATTTTTATTTTAGAGCTATTTTTTCAGATCATAAATCGATTTGCACATTGGGAAAGCAGTTTCCATGAGGTTTTTTTCTGGTTCTCGTTTCTCCTTCCAATTGCGTTTTTATTTACTATTTCGAATTCCACTTCCGGATTGGAGTTCAGCGTCTTGTCTCTGTTTGTTTTCCATTTCCACTCTTGTTTTGGGAGTTTTTTCCTTCCATATTTGGATTTCAACTTCCCGACAGCATTTCTGTTGACGTTTTTGTTCTAGTTTTGATTTCTACTTCCTGTAAGAAGTTTATTTCCAAGTCGGTATCCTACTTCCGGGTTCGAATTCGGTTTCGGTTTCAGTTAAGTTTCGGTTTCCATTCTCATTTTAGAGCTGTTTTTTTGGATCATAAATCGATTTTCACATCGGGAAAGCAATTTCCATGAGGTTTTTGATCTGGTTCTCGTTTCTTCTTCCAATTCGGATTTTATTTGCTGTTTTGCATTCCACTTCCGGTTTGGAGGTCGGCCTCTTTCTCTGTTTGTTTTCCGTTTGCTCTCTTGTTTTGGATGTCTTTTCGGTTCATATTTGGCTTTCCACTTCTAATTAGATTTCTGTTGACATTTTTGTTCTTGTTTTGATTTCTATTTCTCATATTGAGTTTGTTTGTGCTTTTGAATCCCACTTCCGGTTTCGAGTTCGGTTTGGGTTTCAGTATAGTTTGGGTCCATTCACGTTTTAGAGTCATTTTTCGGATCATAAATCGATTTTCACATCGGGAAAGCAGTTTCCATGAGGATTTTGTTCTGGTTCTGGTTCCTACTTCCAATTCGGATTTACTTTGCTGTTTCGAATTCCACTTCCGTGTTGTTGTTCAACGTCTGTCACTGTTTGTTTTCCTTTTCCAATCTTGTTTTGGAAGTTTTTTCGGGTCATATTTCGATTTCCACTTCCCGACAGGAGTTTTGTTGACGTTTTTGTTCTGGTTTTGATTTGTACTTCCCGTACGAAGTTTGTTTCTGAGTTCGAGTCCCACTTCCGGGTTCGAATTCAGTTTCAGTTTCAGTTAAGTTTCGGTTTCCATTCTCATTTTAGAGCTATTTTTTCAGATCATAAATCGATTTTCACATCGGGAAAGCAGTTTTCATGTGGTTTTAGTTCTGGTTCTGGTTTCTTCTTCCAATTCAGATTTTATTTGCTGTTTCGAATTCCACTTCCGGTTTAGAGTTCAGCGTCTGGCTCTGTTTGTTTTCCGTTTCCACTCTTGTTTTCGAACTTTTTTCAGTTCATATTTGGATTTCCACTCCCTATTAGGATTTCTGTTGACATTTTGTTGTGGTTTTGCTTTCTACTTCCTGTAAGGAATTTGTTTCCGAGTTCGAATCCCACTTCCGGGTTCGAATTTGGTTGTGGTTTCTGTTAAGTTTCGGTTTCCATCCTTATTTTCGAGCATGTTTTTGGATCATAAATCGATTTTCACAGCGGGAAAGCAGTTTCCATGAGGTTTTTTTCTGGTTCTGGTTTCTTCTTCCAATTCGGATTTTACTTGCTCTTTCGAGAAGTTTGTTTCTGAGTTGAATCCCTCTTCCGGGTTCGATGTCGGTTTCGGTTTCAGCTATGATTCGGTTTCCATTCTCATTTTAGAGCTATTTTTTGGCTCATAATTCGATTTTCAAATCGGAAAAGCACATTCTATGAGGTTTTTGTTCTGGATCTGGTTTCTCCTTCCATTTCAGATTTTATTTGCTGTTTCGAATTCCACTTCCGGTTTGGAGTTGGGTCCCTGTCTCTGTTTGTTTTCCATTTCCACTCTTGTTTTGGAAGTCTTTTCGATTCATATTTGGATTTCCACTTCCTATCATGATTTCTGTTGACATTTTTGTTCTGGTTTTGATTTCAATTTCTCCTATTGAGTTCGCTTGTGCTTTCGAATCCCACTTCCAGGTTTTAATTCGGTTTTGGTTTCAGTTAAGTTTCGGATTCCATTTTCATTATAGAGCTATATTTTTAGATCATAAATGGATTTTCACATCGGGAAAGCAGTTTCCATGATGTTTTGGTTCTGTTTTGGGTTTCTCCTTCCAATTCGGATTTTATTTGCTGTTTCGAAGTCCACTTCCGGTTTAGAGTTCAGTGTCTGTCTCTGTTTGTTTTCCGTTTCCACTCTTATTTTGGAAGTTTTCTCGGGTCATATTTGGATTTCCACTTCCTATTAGGATTTATGTTGATATTTTTGTTCTGGTTTTGCTTTCTACTTCCAGTAAGGAGTTTGTTTCCGAGTTCTAATCCCACTTCCGGGTTCGAATTTGGTTGTGGTTTCTGTTAAGTTTCGGTTTCCATCCTTATTTTCGAGCATGTTTTTGGATCATAAATCGATATTCACATCGGGAAAGCACATTCCATGAGGTTTCTGTTCTGGTTTGGTTTCTCCTTCCATTTCAGATTTTATTTGTTGTTTTGAATTCCAATTCCGGTTTGGATTTTGGTCCATGTCTCTGTTTGTTTTCCATTTCCACTCTTGTTTTGGAAGTCTTTTCGATTCATATTTGGATTTCCACTTCCTATTATGATTTCTGTTGACATTTTTGTTCTGGTTTTGATTTCTATTTCTCATATTGAGTTTGTTTGTGCTTTCGAATCCAACTTCCAGGTTCGAATTCGGTTTTGGTTTCAGTTAAGTTTCGTTTTCCATTTTTATTTTAGAGCTATTTTTTCAGATCATAAATCGATTTGCACATTGGGAAAGCAGTTTCCATGAGGTTTTTTTCTGGTTCTCGTTTCTCCTTCCAATTGCGTTTTTATTTACTATTTCGAATTCCACTTCCGGATTGGAGTTCAGCGTCTTGTCTCTGTTTGTTTTCCATTTCCACTCTTGTTTTGGGAGTTTTTTCCTTCCATATTTGGATTTCAACTTCCCGACAGCATTTCTGTTGACGTTTTTGTTCTAGTTTTGATTTCTACTTCCTGTAAGAAGTTTATTTCCAAGTCGGTATCCTACTTCCGGGTTCGAATTCGGTTTCGGTTTCAGTTAAGTTTCGGTTTCCATTCTCATTTTAGAGCTGTTTTTTTGGATCATAAATCGATTTTCACATCGGGAAAGCAATTTCCATGAGGTTTTTGATCTGGTTCTCGTTTCTTCTTCCAATTCGGATTTTATTTGCTGTTTTGCATTCCACTTCCGGTTTGGAGGTCGCCTCTTTCTCTGTTTGTTTTCCGTTTGCTCTCTTGTTTTGGATGTCTTTTCGGTTCATATTTGGCTTTCCACTTCTAATTATGATTTCTGTTGACATTTTTGTTCTTGTTTTGATTTCTATTTCTCATATTGAGTTTGTTTGTGCTTTTGAATCCCACTTCCGGTTTCGAGTTCGGTTTGGGTTTCAGTATAGTTTGGGTCCATTCACGTTTTAGAGTCATTTTTCGGATCATAAATCGATTTTCACATCGGGAAAGCAGTTTCCATGAGGATTTTGTTCTGGTTCTGGTTCCTACTTCCAATTCGGATTTACTTTGCTGTTTCGAATTCCACTTCCGTGTTGTTGTTCAACGTCTGTCACTGTTTGTTTTCCTTTTCCAATCTTGTTTTGGAAGTTTTTTCGGGTCATATTTCGATTTCCACTTCCCGACAGGAGTTTTGTTGACGTTTTTGTTCTGGTTTTGATTTTGTACTTCCCGTACGAAGTTTGTTTCTGAGTTCGAGTCCCACTTCCGGGTTCGAATTCAGTTTCAGTTTCAGTTAAGTTTCGGTTTCCATTCTCATTTTAGAGCTATTTTTTCAGATCATAAATCGATTTTCACATCGGGAAAGCAGTTTTCATGTGGTTTTAGTTCTGGTTCTGGTTTCTTCTTCCAATTCAGATTTTATTTGCTGTTTCGAATTCCACTTCCGGTTTAGAGTTCAGCGTCTGGCTCTGTTTGTTTTCCGTTTCCACTCTTGTTTTCGAACTTTTTTCAGTTCATATTTGGATTTCCACTCCCTATTAGGATTTCTGTTGACATTTTGTTGTGGTTTTGCTTTCTACTTCCTGTAAGGAATTTGTTTCCGAGTTCGAATCCCACTTCCGGGTTCGAATTTGGTTGTGGTTTCTGTTAAGTTTCGGTTTCCATCCTTATTTTCGAGCATGTTTTTGGATCATAAATCGATTTTCACAGCGGGAAAGCAGTTTCCATGAGGTTTTTTTCTGGTTCTGGTTTCTTCTTCCAATTCGGATTTTACTTGCTCTTTCGAGAAGTTTGTTTCCGAGTTGAATCCCTCTTCCGGGTTCGATGTCGGTTTCGGTTTTCAGCTATGATTCGGTTTCCATTCTCATTTTAGAGCTATTTTTTGGCTCATAATTCGATTTTCAAATCGGAAAAGCACATTCTATGAGGTTTTTGTTCTGGATCTGGTTTCTCCTTCCATTTCAGATTTTATTTGCTGTTTCGAATTCCACTTCCGGTTTGGAGTTGGGTCCCTGTCTCTGTTTGTTTTCCATTTCCACTCTTGTTTTGGAAGTCTTTTCGATTCATATTTGGATTTCCACTTCCTATCATGATTTCTGTTGACATTTTTGTTCTGGTTTTGATTTCAATTTCTCCTATTGAGTTCGCTTGTGCTTTCGAATCCCACTTCCAGGTTTTAATTCGGTTTTGGTTTCAGTTAAGTTTCGGATTCCATTTTCATTATAGAGCTATATTTTTAGATCATAAATGGATTTTCACATCGGGAAAGCAGTTTCCATGATGTTTTGGTTCTGTTTTGGGTTTCTCCTTCCAATTCGGATTTTATTTGCTGTTTCGAAGTCCACTTCCGGTTTAGAGTTCAGTGTCTGTCTCTGTTTGTTTTCCGTTTCCACTCTTATTTTGGAAGTTTTCTCGGGTCATATTTGGATTTCCACTTCCTATTAGGATTTATGTTGATATTTTTGTTCTGGTTTTGCTTTCTACTTCCAGTAAGGAGTTTGTTTCCGAGTTCTAATCCCACTTCCGGGTTCGAATTTGGTTGTGGTTTCTGTTAAGTTTCGGTTTCCATCCTTATTTTCGAGCATGTTTTTGGATCATAAATCGATATTCACATCGGGAAAGCACATTCCATGAGGTTTCTGTTCTGGTTTGGTTTCTCCTTCCATTTCAGATTTTATTTGTTGTTTTGAATTCCAATTCCGGTTTGGATTTTGGTCCATGTCTCTGTTTGTTTTCCATTTCCACTCTTGTTTTGGAAGTCTTTTCGATTCATATTTGGATTTCCACTTCCTATTATGATTTCTGTTGACATTTTTGTTCTGGTTTTGATTTCTATTTCTCATATTGAGTTTGTTTGTGCTTTCGAATCCAACTTCCAGGTTCGAATTCGGTTTTGGTTTCAGTTAAGTTTCGTTTTCCATTTTTATTTTAGAGCTATTTTTTCAGATCATAATCGATTTGCACATTGGGAAAGCAGTTTCCATGAGGTTTTTTTCTGGTTCTCGTTTCTCCTTCCAATTGCGTTTTTATTTACTATTTCGAATTCCACTTCCGGATTGGAGTTCAGCGTCTTGTCTCTGTTTTGTTTTCCATTTCCACTCTTGTTTTGGGAGTTTTTTTCCTTCCATATTTGGATTTCAACTTCCCGACAGCATTTCTGTTGACGTTTTTGTTCTAGTTTTGATTTCTACTTCCTGTAAGAAGTTTATTTCCAAGTCGGTATCCTACTTCCGGGTTCGAATTCGGTTTCGGTTTCAGTTAAGTTTCGGTTTCCATTCTCATTTTAGAGCTGTTTTTTTTGGATCATAAATCGATTTTCACATCGGGAAAGCAATTTCCATGAGGTTTTTGATCTGGTTCTCGTTTCTTCTTCCAATTCGGATTTTATTTGCTGTTTTGCATTCCACTTCCGGTTTGGAGGTCGGCCTCTTTCTCTGTTTGTTTTCCGTTTGCTCTCTTGTTTTGGATGTCTTTTCGGTTCATATTTGGCTTTCCACTTCTAATTATGATTTCTGTTGACATTTTTGTTCTTGTTTTGATTTCTATTTCTCATATTGAGTTTGTTTGTGCTTTTGAATCCCACTTCCGGTTTCGAGTTCGGTTTGGGTTTCAGTATAGTTTGGGTCCATTCACGTTTTAGAGTCATTTTTCGGATCATAAATCGATTTTCACATCGGGAAAGCAGTTTCCATGAGGATTTTGTTCTGGTTCTGGTTCCTACTTCCAATTCGGATTTACTTTGCTGTTTCGAATTCCACTTCCGTGTTGTTGTTCAACGTCTGTCACTGTTTGTTTTCCTTTTCCAATCTTGTTTTGGAAGTTTTTTTCGGGTCATATTTCGATTTCCACTTCCCGACAGCAGTTTTGTTGACGTTTTTGTTCTGGTTTTGATTTGTACTTCCCGTACGAAGTTTGTTTCTGAGTTCGAGTCCCACTTCCGGGTTCGAATTCAGTTTCAGTTTCAGTTAAGTTTCGGTTTCCATTCTCATTTTAGAGCTATTTTTTCAGATCATAAATCGATTTTCACATCGGGAAAGCAGTTTTCATGTGGTTTTAGTTCTGGTTCTGGTTTCTTCTTCCAATTCAGATTTTATTTGCTGTTTCGAATTCCACTTCCGGTTTAGAGTTCAGCGTCTGGCTCTGTTTGTTTTCCGTTTCCACTCTTGTTTTCGAACTTTTTTCAGTTCATATTTGGATTTCCACTCCCTATTAGGATTTCTGTTGACATTTTGTTGTGGTTTTGCTTTCTACTTCCTGTAAGGAATTTGTTTCCCGAGTTCGAATCCCACTTCCGGGTTCGAATTTGGTTGTGGTTTCTGTTAAGTTTCGGTTTCCATCCTTATTTTCGAGCATGTTTTTGGATCATAAATCGATTTTCACAGCGGGAAAGCAGTTTCCATGAGGTTTTTTTCTGGTTCTGGTTTCTTCTTCCAATTCGGATTTTACTTGCTCTTTCGAGAAGTTTGTTTCCGAGTTGAATCCCTCTTCCGGGTTCGATGTCGGTTTCGGTTTCAGCTATGATTCGGTTTCCATTCTCATTTTAGAGCTATTTTTTGGCTCATAATTCGATTTTCAAATCGGAAAAGCACATTCTATGAGGTTTTTGTTCTGGATCTGGTTTCTCCTTCCATTTCAGATTTTATTTGCTGTTTCGAATTCCACTTCCGGTTTGGAGTTGGGTCCCTGTCTCTGTTTGTTTTCCATTTCCACTCTTGTTTTGGAAGTCTTTTCGATTCATATTTGGATTTCCACTTCCTATCATGATTTCTGTTGACATTTTTGTTCTGGTTTTGATTTCAATTTCTCCTATTGAGTTCGCTTGTGCTTTCGAATCCCCACTTCCAGGTTTTAATTCGGTTTTGGTTTCAGTTAAGTTTCGGATTCCATTTTCATTATAGAGCTATATTTTTAGATCATAAATGGATTTTCACATCGGGAAAGCAGTTTCCATGATGTTTTGGTTCTGTTTTGGGTTTCTCCTTCCAATTCGGATTTTATTTGCTGTTTCGAAGTCCACTTCCGGTTTAGAGTTCAGTGTCTGTCTCTGTTTGTTTTCCGTTTCCACTCTTATTTTGGAAGTTTTCTCGGGTCATATTTGGATTTCCACTTCCTATTAGGATTTATGTTGATATTTTTGTTCTGGTTTTGCTTTCTACTTCCAGTAAGGAGTTTGTTTCCGAGTTCTAATCCCACTTCCCGGGTTCGAATTTGGTTGTGGTTTCTGTTAAGTTTCGGTTTCCATCCTTATTTTCGAGCATGTTTTTGGATCATAAATCGATATTCACATCGGGAAAGCACATTCCATGAGGTTTCTGTTCTGGTTTGGTTTCTCCTTCCATTTCAGATTTTATTTGTTGTTTTGAATTCCAATTCCGGTTTGGATTTTGGTCCATGTCTCTGTTTGTTTTCCATTTCCACTCTTGTTTTGGAAGTCTTTTCGATTCATATTTGGATTTCCACTTCCTATTATGATTTCTGTTGACATTTTTGTTCTGGTTTTGATTTCTATTTCTCATATTGAGTTTGTTTGTGCTTTCGAATCCAACTTCCAGGTTCGAATTCGGTTTTGGTTTCAGTTAAGTTTCGTTTTCCATTTTTATTTTAGAGCTATTTTTTCAGATCATAAATCGATTTGCACATTGGGAAAGCAGTTTCCATGAGGTTTTTTTCTGGTTCTCGTTTCTCCTTCCAATTGCGTTTTTATTTACTATTTCGAATTCCACTTCCGGATTGGAGTTCAGCGTCTTGTCTCTGTTTGTTTTCCATTTCCACTCTTGTTTTGGGAGTTTTTTCCTTCCATATTTGGATTTCAACTTCCCGACAGCATTTCTGTTGACGTTTTTGTTCTAGTTTTGATTTCTACTTCCTGTAAGAAGTTTATTTCCAAGTCGGTATCCTACTTCCGGGTTCGAATTCGGTTTCGGTTTCAGTTAAGTTTCGGTTTCCATTCTCATTTTAGAGCTGTTTTTTTTGGATCATAAATCGATTTTCACATCGGGAAAAGCAATTTCCATGAGGTTTTTGATCTGGTTCTCGTTTCTTCTTCCAATTCGGATTTTATTTGCTGTTTTGCATTCCACTTCCGGTTTGGAGGTCGGCCTCTTTCTCTGTTTGTTTTCCGTTTGCTCTCTTGTTTTGGATGTCTTTTCGGTTCATATTTGGCTTTCCACTTCTAATTATGATTTCTGTTGACATTTTTGTTCTTGTTTTGATTTCTATTTCTCATATTGAGTTTGTTTGTGCTTTTGAATCCCACTTCCGGTTTCGAGTTCGGTTTGGGTTTCAGTATAGTTTGGGTCCATTCACGTTTTAGAGTCATTTTTCGGATCATAAATCGATTTTCACATCGGGAAAGCAGTTTCCATGAGGATTTTGTTCTGGTTCTGGTTCCTACTTCCAATTCGGATTTACTTTGCTGTTTCGAATTCCACTTCCGTGTTGTTGTTCAACGTCTGTCACTGTTTGTTTTCCTTTTCCAATCTTGTTTTGCAAGTTTTTTCGGGTCATATTTCGATTTCCACTTCCCGACAGGAGTTTTGTTGACGTTTTTGTTCTGGTTTTGATTTGTACTTCCCGTACGAAGTTTGTTTCTGAGTTCGAGTCCCACTTCCGGGTTCGAATTCAGTTTCAGTTTCAGTTAAGTTTCGGTTTCCATTCTCATTTTAGAGCTATTTTTTCAGATCATAAATCGATTTTCACATCGGGAAAGCAGTTTTCATGTGGTTTTAGTTCTGGTTCTGGTTTCTTCTTCCAATTCAGATTTTATTTGCTGTTTCGAATTCCACTTCCGGTTTAGAGTTCAGCGTCTGGCTCTGTTTGTTTTCCGTTTCCACTCTTGTTTTCGAACTTTTTTCAGTTCATATTTGGATTTCCACTCCCTATTAGGATTTCTGTTGACATTTTGTTGTGGTTTTGCTTTCTACTTCCTGTAAGGAATTTGTTTCCGAGTTCGAATCCCACTTCCGGGTTCGAATTCGGGTGCGGTTTCAGTTAAGTTTTGGTTTCCATTCTCATTTTCGAGCATTTTTTTCGGATCATAAATCGATTTTCACTTTGGTAAAGCAGTATCCATGAGGTTTTTTTTTTTCTGGTTCTGGTTGCTCCTTCTAATTCGGGTTTTATATGCTGTTCCTAACTCCAGTTCCAGTTTGGATTTCGGAATCTGTCTCTGTTTTCCGTTTCCACTCTTGTTCGGTTCATATTTGGATTTCCACTTCCCGAAAGGAGTTTTTTGAAGTTTTTGTTCTGGTTTTGATTTCTACTTCCTGTAAGAAGTTTGTTTCCGAGTTCAAATCCCACTTGCGTGTTCGAATTCGCTTTCGGTTTCAGTTAAGTTTCGGTTTCCATTCTCATTTTGGAGCTATTTTTTTTTGGATCATAAATCGATTTTCACAGCGGGAAAGCAGTTTCCATGAGGTTTTTTTTCTGGTTCTGGTTTCTTCTTCCAATTCGGATTTTACTTGCTCTTTCGAGAAGTTTGTTTCCGAGTTGAATCCCTCTTCCGGGTTCGATGTCGGTTTCGGTTTCAGCTATGATTCGGTTTCCATTCTCATTTTAGAGCTATTTTTTGGCTCATAATTCGATTTTCAAATCGGAAAAGCACATTCTATGAGGTTTTTGTTCTGGATCTGGTTTCTCCTTCCATTTCAGATTTTATTTGCTGTTTCGAATTCCACTTCCGGTTTGGAGTTGGGTCCCTGTCTCTGTTTGTTTTCCATTTCCACTCTTGTTTTGGAAGTCTTTTCGATTCATATTTGGATTTCCACTTCCTATCATGATTTCTGTTGACATTTTTGTTCTGGTTTTGATTTCAATTTCTCCTATTGAGTTCGCTTGTGCTTTCGAATCCCACTTCCAGGTTTTAATTCGGTTTTGGTTTCAGTTAAGTTTCGGATTCCATTTTCATTATAGAGCTATATTTTTAGATCATAAATGGATTTTCACATCGGGAAAGCAGTTTCCATGATGTTTTGGTTCTGTTTTGGGTTTCTCCTTCCAATTCGGATTTTATTTGCTGTTTCGAAGTCCACTTCCGGTTTAGAGTTCAGTGTCTGTCTCTGTTTGTTTTCCGTTTTCCACTCTTATTTTGGAAGTTTTCTCGGGTCATATTTGGATTTCCACTTCCTATTAGGATTTATGTTGATATTTTTGTTCTGGTTTTGCTTTCTACTTCCAGTAAGGAGTTTGTTTCCGAGTTCTAATCCCACTTCCGGGTTCGAATTTGGTTGTGGTTTCTGTTAAGTTTCGGTTTCCATCCTTATTTTCGAGCATGTTTTTTGGATCATAAATCGATATTCACATCGGGAAAGCACATTCCATGAGGTTTCTGTTCTGGTTTGGTTTCTCCTTCCATTTCAGATTTTATTTGTTGTTTTGAATTCCAATTCCGGTTTGGATTTTGGTCCATGTCTCTGTTTGTTTTCCATTTCCACTCTTGTTTTGGAAGTCTTTTCGATTCATATTTGGATTTCCACTTCCTATTATGATTTCTGTTGACATTTTTGTTCTGGTTTTGATTTCTATTTCTCATATTGAGTTTGTTTGTGCTTTCGAATCCAACTTCCCAGGTTCGAATTCGGTTTTGGTTTCAGTTAAGTTTCGTTTTCCATTTTTATTTTAGAGCTATTTTTTCAGATCATAAATCGATTTGCACATTGGGAAAGCAGTTTCCATGAGGTTTTTTTCTGGTTCTCGTTTCTCCTTCCAATTGCGTTTTTATTTACTATTTCGAATTCCACTTCCGGATTGGAGTTCAGCGTCTTGTCTCTGTTTGTTTTCCATTTCCACTCTTGTTTTGGGAGTTTTTTCTTCCATATTTGGATTTCAACTTCCCGACAGCATTTCTGTTGACGTTTTTGTTCTAGTTTTGATTTCTACTTCCTGTAAGAAGTTTATTTCCAAGTCGGTATCCTACTTCCGGGTTCGAATTCGGTTTCGGTTTCAGTTAAGTTTCGGTTTCCATTCTCATTTAGAGCTGTTTTTTTGGATCATAAATCGATTTTCACATCGGGAAAGCAATTTCCATGAGGTTTTTGATCTGGTTCTCGTTTCTTCTTCCAATTCGGATTTTATTTGCTGTTTTGCATTCCACTTCCGGTTTGGAGGTCGGCCTCTTTCT
>NW_025959664.1:0-27922 GCF_023159225.1 Perognathus longimembris pacificus
AGGAGGAGGAAAATGGGAAGCAGAGGCAGGGGCGAAGAGGCAGAGGCCCGGTGGCACGCGTGAGTTGATAGGAGTCTGGAGGCAGGAAGGCTAATGCTAGGAGTGGAAGCAGCAGCAAGGCCAGGGGCAAGGAGGGCATGAAGAGACAATCTCAGGGAGTTTGTGGTGAAGCAAATATGAGTGCAGGGGACAAGCCTCAGGAACTCAGCCGCTGATGGAAGTTGGTTTGGCGAGGAAGGCCAGGATGCTTGCCACGGGACGGGCGCCGTGCCCCCAAGCCCATGTACCAACGAGACGGAAATAGAGCCAGGGCATTCTGGGGCACAGGCCTCTGCCCCTCGCTGCCCACAGTGCCTTGCTTCAGGGTGTAGACCAGAGGGGTAAAGAATGCCTTCTTTGGTTGGGGTACTTCCTGGGGATAATCCCGTGGTCCTGCCGCATTCACATGTCTCCCCTCATTGCATTCCGCCAAGAGTTGTTTGCAATTCAGGTCGCTCAAGCTGCACGGTACAGGGAATGGAAAACAGGTAAGGACAGCAGGGGAAGACACAAGTGCCAATGGGCTGGCCAACATGCAGGGCTGGGCTCCCTAGCCACGCCCACCACAACAATATCAGGCTTGATTTCGATCAAGTCGGACCCAGTGCCCTGAAAACCCTTAGCACCTTCCAAGGCACGGTAAACTGGGTGTGCTCGCAAGTGCGTGAGTGTGTCCGTGTTTGGTTGTACGAGTGCGTGTGTGTTCCTGACACCGTACATGGGTGTACTTCCTAAACATAAGTCTGGATATGTGTAAATAGGCATCTGGATGTGGATCCAGGAGGTCCGGTCACAGTGTGTTCTGAGTGAGCATGTGGAGGCTGCGGCGAGTGACAGAGAAAGACAGAGATGGAGAGTGGGGCTTGCATGTGAGAAATTTTCTGTCCATGTGCGGTGGCAGGAGTGTGTCCGATATGAAGTTGAACAGATGCAATTCAAAGTGTGTGCACGTATACTTGCTTGCTTGAAATTCCCAGGAAACCATTCATTTGGCAAGGCTGCCTTTAGTGCTGTCTGCTTCTCCAAGGTCTCCAGACATGAGTCCGGGGATGCTAAGCAGCCACTGCTGTTGGCGATCCGCATGACAGTGATGATGGACGCCTACGAATAGCATTGCTGGGAGCCAGGGTGCCTTGGCCAACGCAGGGAAGCGTCAGAATGCCCTTTCCCTGGTGTCTGAGCATAGCACCCTGCAGGAGCCTTAAACTTATGGCTGTGAGCAACGGCCCCCGCATTGCCAGCTCCTGCCTATAGCCATTATGACCCACCGCTACTCGGTAGGAGGAAGGATCTGGCAGAGATGTGGGCCAGAGAGGCCAGGCAAGAGGGCAAACAAGAGTGGAGCGGTCACCTGTGCAGTTAGGAGAACCCAATAACCCCTCACCTGCAGACCTTGAATCTCCATTCTGCTGTCATCGAACAGATGACGTGGATGGGGAGAGAGGTGGCGGATTCAGACACCGGCCACTTGCAGGACTGGCAAGGGCAGAGGAGGTGGGGGAGCTGTCCAACACGGGGTTCAGCCAGGATGTGGGGATGGAGCGGGAGCGGAGGTGCACAGTGGACCCAGCCCGTCCCAGCGGGGATTCCAGGTGTGCGATTTGTGGCTCCGGAGCTCCTGTATTTCCCTGTTGGCCTGTGAGAACTGGTGAGCAGTCAGAGCCAACCCCTAAGGGCCTTCGCGTCCCTTTCGCTATGGCAACTCCACTTGGAACACTGGCACACGTCAGCAGGTGGCGCCTAGAACCTGATCACGTCACAGAGCGCCTAACCCTCCAGGCACCGCCCAGAGGCTTCCCAGCACCCCTGGGGCGCATGTGCAGTCAAGGAGGCATAAGCAGGGCCTGATGGGCTGTGAGCAACAACTGACTACCGCTAAGAGGCGTCACTCCCCTCCCGCTAAAGCTGATCCTGTTGGAATGCAAATGCAAGTGCACCTCAGCACACTGGGCAAGGCATAGAAACCCAAATCATCCAGCCCACCTCCTGGAGGCTTTGCTACACGGCGGGCCGCGCATGCGCAGTCCTGCAACATCAGAAGCACACCAGGCTGCTACCTAGCAAGCCAGTGAAGGGCTTCAAGTGGTCTCGGTCAAGTGAGCAGTTGCTTTTTCCAGACTAATAGGATGTCAGTCGCAGGAAAAGGAGCCACAAGGTAGAAAAGGAAGGCCCCAACCTCCTCCCTCATATACACACCTCCTGCACAGAGAAAAGAAGCAGAGGGATTTGGGGGACAGAACAGAACAGGGAGACTACAGCTTAGAGGAATGCGGGACTCTTGTGCACGAGAGGACTGGGAGAGGCCAGGAGTACAGAGGCTGAGAGCAGAGGGCGAATTGGAGAAGATAACAAGGGCCAGGGAAGAGGGGAGGGGGTTCTGAATTCCTCAGAGGAAGGGACGAGATGCGTCGGGAGCTGTGTAGCCTGTGAAGCTCAGATGGAGAAGGAGGAAAATGGGAGCAGAGGCAGGGGCGAAGAGGCACAGGCCCGGTGGCACGCGTGAGTTGATAGGAGTCTGGAGGGCAGGAAGGCTAATGCTAGGAGTGGAAGCAGCAGCAAGGCAGGGGCAAGGAGGGCATGAAGAGACAATCTCAGGAGTTTGTGGTGAAGCAAATATGAGTGCAGGGGACAAGCCTCAGGAACTCAGCCGCTGATGGAAGTTGGTGGCGAGGAAGGCCAGGATGCTTGCCACGGGACGGGCGCCGTGCCCCCAAGCCCATGTACCAACGAGACGGAAATAGAGCCAGGGCATTCTGGGGCACAGGCCTCTGCCCCTCGCTGCCCACAGTGCCTTGCTTCAGGGTGTTAGACCAGAGGGGTAAAGAATGCCTTCTTTGGTTGGGGTACTTCCTGGGGATAATCCCGTGGTCCTGCCGCATTCACATGTCTCCCCTCATTGCATTCCGCCAAGAGTTTGTTTGCAATTCAGGTCGCTCAAGCTGCACGGTACAGGAATGGAAAACAGGTAAGGACAGGCAGGGGAAGACACAAGTGCCAATGGGCTGGCCAACATGCAGGGCTGGGCTCCCTAGCCACGCCCACCACAACAATATCAGGCTTGATTCGATCAAGTCGGACCCAGTGCCCTGAAAACCCTTAGCACCTTCCAAGGCACGGTAAACTGGGGTGTGCTCGCAAGTGCGTGAGTGTGTCCGTGTTTGGTTGTACGAGTGCGTGTGTGTTCCTGACACCGTACATGGGGTGTACTTCCTAAACATAAGTCTGGATATGTGTAAATAGGCATCTGGATGTGGATCCAGGAGGTCCGGTCACAGTGTGTTCTGAGTGAGCATGTGGAGGCTGCGGCGAGTGACAGAGAAAGACAGAGATGGAGAGTGGGCTTGCATGTGAGAAATTTTCTGTCCATGTGCGGTGGCAGGAGTGTGTCCGATATGAAGTTGAACAGATGCAATTCAAAGTGTGTGCACGTATACTTGCTTGCTTGAAATTCCCAGGAAACCATTCATTTGGCAAGGCTGCCTTTAGTGCTGTCTGCTTCTCCAAGGTCTCCAGACATGAGTCCGGGGATGCTAAGCAGCCACTGCTGTTGGCGATCCGCATGACAGTGATGATGACGCCTACGAATAGCATTGCTGGGAGCCAGGGTGCCTTGGCCAACGCAGGGAAGCGTCAGAATGCCCTTTCCCTGGTGTCTGAGCATAGCACCCCTGCAGGAGCCTTAAACTTATGGCTGTGAGCCAACGGCCCCCGCATTGCCAGCTCCTGCCTATAGCCATTATGACCCACCGCTACTCGGGTAGGAGGAAGGATCTGCAGAGATGTGGGCCAGAGAGGCCAGGCAAGAGGGCAAACAAGAGTGGAGCGGTCACCTGTGCAGTTAGGAGAAGCCAATAACCCCTCACCTGCAGACCTTGAATCTCCATTCTGCTGTCATCGAACAGATGACGTGGATGGGGAGAGAGGTGGCGGATTCAGACACCGGCCACTTGCAGGACTGGCAAGGGCAGAGGAGGTGGGGGAGCTGTCCAACACGGGTTCAGCCAGGATGTGGGATGGAGCGGGAGCGGAGGTGCACAGTGGACCCAGCCCGTCCCAGCGGGGATTCCAGGTGTGCGATTTGTGGCTCCGGAGCTCCTGTATTTCCCTGTTGGCCTGTGAGAACTGGTGAGCAGTCAGAGCCAACCCCTAAGGGCCTTCGCGTCCCTTTCGCTATGGCAACTCCACTTGGAACACTGGCACACGTCAGCAGGTGGCGCCTAGAACCTGATCACGTCACAGAGCGCCTAACCCTCCAGGCACCGCCCAGAGGCTTCCCAGCACCCCTGGGGCGCATGTGCAGTCAAGGAGGCATAAGCAGGGCCTGATGGGCTGTGAGCAACAACTGACTACCGCTAAGAGGCGTCACTCCCCCTCCCGCTAAAGCTGATCCTGTTGGAATGCAAATGCAAGTGCACCTCAGCACACTGGGCAAGGCATAGAAACCCAAATCATCCAGCCACCTCCTGGAGGCTTTGCTACACGGCGGGCCGCGCATGCGCAGTCCTGCAACATCAGAAGCACACCAGGCTGCTACCTAGCAAGCCAGTGAAGGGCTTCAAGTGGTCTCGGTCAAGTGAGCAGTTGCTTTTTCCAGACTAATAGGATGTCAGTCGCAGGAAAAGGAGCCACAAGGTAGAAAAGGAAGGCCCCAACCCTCCTCCCTCATATACACACCTCCTGCACAGAGAAAAGAAGCAGAGGGATTTGGGGACAGAACAGAACAGGAGACTACAGCTTAGAGGAATGCGGACTGTTGTGCACGAGAGGACTGGGAGAGGCCAGGAGTACAGAGGCTGAGAGCAGAGGGCGAATTGGAGAAGATAACAAGGGCCAGGAAGAGGGAGGGGGTTCTGAATTCCTCAGAGGAAGGGACGAGATGCGTCGGGAGCTGTGTAGCCCTGTGAAGCTCAGATGGAGGAGGAGGAAAATGGGAAGCAGAGGCAGGGGCGAAGAGGCACAGGCCCGGTGGCACGCGTGAGTTGATAGGAGTCTGGAGGCAGGAAGGCTAATGCTAGGAGTGGAAGCAGCAGCAAGGCAGGGGCAAGGAGGGCATGAAGAGACAATCTCAGGGAGTTTGTGGTGAAGCAAATATGAGTGCAGGGGACAAGCCTCAGGAACTCAGCCGCTGATGGAAGTTGGTGGCGAGGAAGGCCAGGATGCTTGCCACGGGACGGGCGCCGTGCCCCCAAGCCCATGTACCAACGAGACGGAAATAGAGCCAGGGCATTCTGGGGCACAGGCCTCTGCCCCTCGCTGCCCACAGTGCCTTGCTTCAGGGTGTAGACCAGAGGGGTAAAGAATGCCTTCTTTGGTTGGGGTACTTCCTGGGGATAATCCCGTGGTCCTGCCGCATTCACATGTCTCCCCTCATTGCATTCCGCCAAGAGTTGTTTGCAATTCAGGTCGCTCAAGCTGCACGGTACAGGGAATGGAAAACAGGTAAGGACAGCAGGGGAAGACACAAGTGCCAATGGGCTGGCCAACATGCAGGGCTGGGCTCCCTAGCCACGCCCACCACAACAATATCAGGCTTGATTCGATCAAGTCGGACCCAGTGCCCTGAAAACCCTTAGCACCTTCCCAAGGCACGGTAAACTGGGTGTGCTCGCAAGTGCGTGAGTGTGTCCGTGTTTGGTTGTACGAGTGCGTGGTGTGTTCCTGACACCGTACATGGGTGTACTTCCTAAACATAAGTCTGGATATGTGTAAATAGGCATCTGGATGTGGATCCAGGAGGTCCGGTCACAGTGTGTTCTGAGTGAGCATGTGGAGGCTGCGGCGAGTGACAGAGAAAGACAGAGATGGAGAGTGGGCTTGCATGTGAGAAATTTTCTGTCCATGTGCGGTGGCAGGAGTGTGTCCGATATGAAGTTGAACAGATGCAATTCAAAGTGTGTGCACGTATACTTGCTTGCTTGAAATTCCCAGGAAACCATTCATTTGGCAAGGCTGCCTTTAGTGCTGTCTGCTTCTCCAAGGTCTCCAGACATGAGTCCGGGGATGCTAAGCAGCCACTGCTGTTGGCGATCCGCATGACAGTGATGATGACGCCTACGAATAGCATTGCTGGGAGCCAGGGTGCCTTGGCCAACGCAGGGAAGCGTCAGAATGCCCTTTCCCTGGTGTCTGAGCATAGCACCCTGCAGGAGCCTTAAACTTATGGCTGTGAGCCAACGGCCCCCGCATTGCCAGCTCCTGCCTATAGCCATTATGACCCACCGCTACTCGGTAGGAGGAAGGATCTGGCAGAGATGTGGGCCAGAGAGGCCAGGCAAGAGGGCAAACAAGAGTGGAGCGGTCACCTGTGCAGTTAGGAGAACCCAATAACCCCTCACCTGCAGACCTTGAATCTCCATTCTGCTGTCATCGAACAGATGACGTGGATGGGAGAGAGGTGGCGGATTCAGACACCGGCCACTTGCAGGACTGGCAAGGGCAGAGGAGGTGGGGGAGCTGTCCAACACGGGTTCAGCAGGGATGTGGGATGGAGCGGGAGCGGAGGTGCACAGTGGACCCAGCCCGTCCCAGCGGGGATTCCAGGTGTGCGATTTGTGGCTCCGGAGCTCCTGTATTTCCCTGTTGGCCTGTGAGAACTGGGTGAGCAGTCAGAGCCAACCCCTAAGGGCCTTCGCGTCCCTTTCGCTATGGCAACTCCACTTGGAACACTGGCACACGTCAGCAGGTGGCGCCTAGAACCTGATCACGTCACAGAGCGCCTAACCCTCCAGCACCGCCCAGAGGCTTCCCAGCACCCCTGGGGCGCATGTGCAGTCAAGGAGGCATAAGCAGGGCCTGATGGGCTGTGAGCAACAACTGACTACCGCTAAGAGGCGTCACTCCCCCTCCCGCTAAAGCTGATCCTGTTGGAATGCAAATGCAAGTGCACCTCAGCACACTGGGCAAGGCATAGAAACCCAAATCATCCAGCCACCTCCTGGAGGCTTTGCTACACGGCGGGCCGCGCATGCGCAGTCCTGCAACATCAGAAGCACACCAGGCTGCTACCTAGCAAGCCAGTGAAGGGCTTCAAGTGGTCTCGGTCAAGTGAGCAGTTGCTTTTTCCAGACTAATAGGATGTCAGTCGCAGGAAAAGGAGCCACAAGGTAGAAAAGGAAGGCCCCAACCCTCCTCCCTCATATACACACCTCCTGCACAGAGAAAAGAAGCAGAGGGATTTGGGGACAGAACAGAACAGGGAGGACTACAGCTTAGAGGAATGCGGACTCTTGTGCACGAGAGGACTGGGAGAGGCCAGGAGTACAGAGGCTGAGAGCAGAGGGCGAATTGGAGAAGATAACAAGGGCCAGGAAGAGGGAGGGGGTTCTGAATTCCTCAGAGGAAGGGACGAGATGCGTCGGGAGCTGTGTAGCCTGTGAAGCTCAGATGGAGGAGGAGGAAAATGGGAAGCAGAGGCAGGGGCGAAGAGGCACAGGGCCCGGTGGCACGCGTGAGTTGATAGGAGTCTGGAGGCAGGAAGGCTAATGCTAGGAGTGGAAGCAGCAGCAAGGCAGGGGCAAGGAGGGCATGAAGAGAGAATCTCAGGGAGTTTGTGGTGAAGCAAATATGAGTGCAGGGGACAAGCCTCAGGAACTCAGCCGCTGATGGAAGTTGGTGGCGAGGAAGGCCAGGATGCTTGCCACGGGACGGGCGCCGTGCCCCCAAGCCCATGTACCAACGAGACGGAAATAGAGCCAGGGCATTCTGGGGCACAGGCCTCTGCCCCTCGCTGCCCACAGTGCCTTGCTTCAGGGTGTAGACCAGAGGGGTAAAGAATGCCTTCTTTGGTTGGGGTACTTCCTGGGGATAATCCCGTGGTCCTGCCGCATTCACATGTCTCCCCTCATTGCATTCCGCCAAGAGTTGTTTGCAATTCAGGTCGCTCAAGCTGCACGGTACAGGGAATGGAAAACAGGTAAGGACAGCAGGGGAAGACACAAGTGCCAATGGGCTGGCCAACATGCAGGGCTGGGCTCCCTAGCCACGCCCACCACAACAATATCAGGCTTGATTCGATCAAGTCGGACCCAGTGCCCTGAAAACCCTTAGCACCTTCCAAGGCACGGTAAACTGGGTGTGCTCGCAAGTGCGTGAGTGTGTCCGTGTTTGGTTGTACGAGTGCGTGTGTGTTCCTGACACCGTACATGGGTGTACTTCCTAAACATAAGTCTGGATATGTGTAAATAGGCATCTGGATGTGGATCCAGGAGGTCCGGTCACAGTGTGTTCTGAGTGAGCATGTGGAGGCTGCGGCGAGTGACAGAGAAAGACAGAGATGGAGAGTGGGCTTGCATGTGAGAAATTTTCTGTCCATGTGCGGTGGCAGGAGTGTGTCCGATATGAAGTTGAACAGATGCAATTCAAAGTGTGTGCACGTATACTTGCTTGCTTGAAATTCCCAGGAAACCATTCATTTGGCAAGGCTGCCTTTAGTGCTGTCTGCTTCTCCAAGGTCTCCAGACATGAGTCCGGGGATGCTAAGCAGCCACTGCTGTTGGCGATCCGCATGACAGTGATGATGACGCCTACGAATAGCATTGCTGGGAGCCAGGGTGCCTTGGCCAACGCAGGGAAGCGTCAGAATGCCCTTTCCCTGGTGTCTGAGCATAGCACCCTGCAGGAGCCTTAAACTTATGGCTGTGAGCCAACGGCCCCCGCATTGCCAGCTCCTGCCTATAGCCATTATGACCCACCGCTACTCGGTAGGAGGAAGGATCTGGCAGAGATGTGGGCCAGAGAGGCCAGGCAAGAGGGCAAACAAGAGTGGAGCGGTCACCTGTGCAGTTAGGAGAACCCAATAACCCCTCACCTGCAGACCTTGAATCTCCATTCTGCTGTCATCGAACAGATGACGTGGATGGGGAGAGAGGGTGGCGGATTCAGACACCGGCCACTTGCAGGACTGGCAAGGGCAGAGGAGGTGGGGGAGCTGTCCAACACGGGTTCAGCCAGGATGTGGGATGGAGCGGGAGCGGAGGTGCACAGTGGACCCAGCCCGTCCCAGCGGGGGATTCCAGGTGTGCGATTTGTGGCTCCGGAGCTCCTGTATTTCCCTGTTGGCCTGTGAGAACTGGTGAGCAGTCAGAGCCAACCCCTAAGGGCCTTCGCGTCCCTTTCGCTATGGCAACTCCACTTGGAACACTGGCACACGTCAGCAGGTGGCGCCTAGAACCTGATCACGTCACAGAGCGCCTAACCCTCCAGGCACCGCCCAGAGGCTTCCCAGCACCCCTGGGGCGCATGTGCAGTCAAGGAGGCATAAGCAGGGCCTGATGGCTGTGAGCAACAACTGACTACCGCTAAGAGGCGTCACTCCCCCTCCCGCTAAAGCTGATCCTGTTGGAATGCAAATGCAAGTGCACCTCAGCACACTGGGCAAGGCATAGAAACCCAAATCATCCAGCCACCTCCTGGAGGCTTTGCTACACGGCGGGCCGCGCGATGCGCAGTCCTGCAACATCAGAAGCACACCAGGCTGCTACCTAGCAAGCCAGTGAAGGGCTTCAAGTGGTCTCGGTCAAGTGAGCAGTTGCTTTTTCCAGACTAATAGGATGTCAGTCGCAGGAAAAGGAGCCACAAGGTAGAAAAGGAAGGCCCCAACCCTCCTCCCTCATATACACACCTCCTGCACAGAGAAAAGAAGCAGAGGGATTTGGGGACAGAACAGAACAGGGAGACTACAGCTTAGAGGAATGCGGACTCTTGTGCACGAGAGGACTGGGAGAGGCCAGGAGTACAGAGGCTGAGAGCAGAGGGCGAATTGGAGAAGATAACAAGGGCCAGGAAGAGGGAGGGGGTTCTGAATTCCTCAGAGGAAGGGACGAGATGCGTCGGGAGCTGTGTAGCCTGTGAAGCTCAGATGGAGGAGGAGGAAAATGGGAAGCAGAGGCAGGGGCGAAGAGGCAGAGGCCCGGTGGCACGCGTGAGTTGATAGGAGTCTGGAGGCAGGAAGGCTAATGCTAGGAGTGGAAGCAGCAGCAAGGCAGGGGCAAGGAGGGCATGAAGAGACAATCTCAGGGAGTTTGTGGTGAAGCAAATATGAGTGCAGGGGACAAGCCTCAGGAACTCAGCCGCTGATGGAAGTTGGTGGCGAGGAAGGCCAGGATGCTTGCCACGGGACGGGCGCCGTGCCCCCAAGCCCATGTACCAACGAGACGGAAATAGAGCCAGGGCATTCTGGGGCACAGGCCTCTGCCCCTCGCTGCCCACAGTGCCTTGCTTCAGGGTGTAGACCAGAGGGGTAAAGAATGCCTTCTTTGGTTGGGGTACTTCCTGGGATAATCCCGTGGTCCTGCCGCATTCACATGTCTCCCCTCATTGCATTCCGCCAAGAGTTGTTTGCAATTCAGGTCGCTCAAGCTGCACGGTACAGGGAATGGAAAACAGGTAAGGACAGCAGGGGAAGACACAAGTGCCAATGGGCTGGCCAACATGCAGGGCTGGGCTCCCTAGCCACGCCCACCACAACAATATCAGGCTTGATTCGATCAAGTCGGACCCAGTGCCCTGAAAACCCTTAGCACCTTCCAAGGCACGGTAAACTGGGGGTGTGCTCGCAAGTGCGTGAGTGTGTCCGTGTTTGGTTGTACGAGTGCGTGTGTGTTCCTGACACGTACATGGGTGTACTTCCTAAACATAAGTCTGGATATGTGTAAATAGGCATCTGGATGTGGATCCAGGAGGTCCGGTCACAGTGTGTTCTGAGTGAGCATGTGGAGGCTGCGGCGAGTGACAGAGAAAGACAGAGATGGAGAGTGGGCTTGCATGTGAGAAATTTTCTGTCCATGTGCGGTGGCAGGAGTGTGTCCGATATGAAGTTGAACAGATGCAATTCAAAGTGTGTGCACGTATACTTGCTTGCTTGAAATTCCCAGGAAACCATTCATTTGGCAAGGCTGCCTTTAGTGCTGTCTGCTTCTCCAAGGTCTCCAGACATGAGTCCGGGGATGCTAAGCAGCCACTGCTGTTGGCGATCCGCATGACAGTGATGATGACGCCTACGAATAGCATTGCTGGGAGCCAGGGTGCCTTGGCCAACGCAGGGAAGCGTCAGAATGCCCTTTCCCTGGTGTCTGAGCATAGCACCCCTGCAGGAGCCTTAAACTTATGGCTGTGAGCCAACGGCCCCCGCATTGCCAGCTCCTGCCTATAGCCATTATGACCCACCGCTACTCGGTAGAGAGGAAGGATCTGGCAGAGATGTGGGCCAGAGAGGCCAGGCAAGAGGGCAAACAAGAGTGGAGCGGTCACCTGTGCAGTTAGGAGAACCCAATAACCCCTCACCTGCAGACCTTGAATCTCCATTCTGCTGTCATCGAACAGATGACGTGGATGGGGAGAGAGGTGGCGGATTCAGACACCGGCCACTTGCAGGACTGGCAAGGGCAGAGGAGGTGGGGGAGCTGTCCAACACGGGTTCAGCCAGGATGTGGGATGGAGCGGGAGCGGAGGTGCACAGTGGACCCAGCCCGTCCCAGCGGGGATTCCAGGTGTGCGATTTGTGGCTCCGGAGCTCCTGTATTTCCTGTTGGCCTGTGAGAACTGGTGAGCAGTCAGAGCCAACCCCTAAGGGCCTTCGCGTCCCTTTCGCTATGGCAACTCCACTTGGAACACTGGCACACGTCAGCAGGTGCGCCTAGAACCTGATCACGTCACAGAGCGCCTAACCCTCCAGGCACCGCCCAGAGGCTTCCCAGCACCCCTGGGGCGCATGTGCAGTCAAGGAGGCATAAGCAGGGCCTGATGGGCTGTGAGCAACAACTGACTACCGCTAAGAGGCGTCACTCCCCCTCCCGCTAAAGCTGATCCTGTTGGAATGCAAATGCAAGTGCACCTCAGCACACTGGGCAAGGCATAGAAACCCAAATCATCCAGCCACCTCCTGGAGGCTTTGCTACACGGCGGGCGCGCATGCGCAGTCCTGCAACATCAGAAGCACACCAGGCTGCTACCTAGCAAGCCAGTGAAGGGCTTCAAGTGGTCTCGGTCAAGTGAGCAGTTGCTTTTTCCAGACTAATAGGATGTCAGTCGCAGGAAAAGGAGCCACAAGGTAGAAAAGGAAGGCCCCAACCCTCCTCCCTCATATACACACCTCCTGCACAGAGAAAAGAAGCAGAGGGATTTGGGGACAGAACAGAACAGGGAGACTACAGCTTAGAGGAATGCGGACTCTTGTGCACGAGAGGACTGGGAGAGGCCAGGAGTACAGAGGCTGAGAGCAGAGGGCGAATTGGAGAAGATAACAAGGGCCAGGAAGAGGGAGGGGGTTCTGAATTCCTCAGAGGAAGGGACGAGATGCGTCGGGAGCTGTGTAGCCTGTGAAGCTCAGATGGAGGAGGAGGAAAATGGGAAGCAGAGGCAGGGGCGAAGAGGCACAGGCCCGGTGGCACGCGTGAGTTGATAGGAGTCTGGAGGCAGGAAGGCTAATGCTAGGAGTGGAAGCAGCAGCAAGGCAGGGGCAAGGAGGGCATGAAGAGAGAATCTCGAGGGAGTTTGTGGTGAAGCAAATATGAGTGCAGGGGACAAGCCTCAGGAAACTCAGCCGCTGATGGAAGTTGGTGGCGAGGAAGGCCAGGATGCTTGCCACGGGACGGGCGCCGTGCCCCCAAGCCCATGTACCAACGAGACGGAAATAGAGCCAGGGCATTCTGGGGCACAGGCCTCTGCCCCTCGCTGCCCACAGTGCCTTGCTTCAGGGTGTAGACCAGAGGGGTAAAGAATGCCTTCTTTGGTTGGGGTACTTCCTGGGGATAATCCCGTGGTCCTGCCGCATTCACATGTCTCCCCTCATTGCATTCCGCAAGAGTTGTTTGCAATTCAGGTCGCTCAAGCTGCACGGTACAGGGAATGGAAAACAGGTAAGGACAGCAGGGGAAGACACAAGTGCCAATGGGCTGGCCAACATGCAGGGCTGGGCTCCCTAGCCACGCCCACCACAACAATATCAGGCTTGATTCGATCAAGTCGGACCCAGTGCCCTGAAAACCCTTAGCACCTTCCAAGGCACGGGTAAACTGGGTGTGCTCGCAAGTGCGTGAGTGTGTCCTGTGTTTGGTTGGTACGAGTGCGTGTGTGTTCCTGACACCGTACATGGGTGTACTTCCTAAACATAAGTCTGGATATGTGTAAATAGGCATCTGGATGTGGATCAGGAGGTCCGGTCACAGTGTGTTCTGAGTGAGCATGTGGAGGCTGCGGCGAGTGACAGAGAAAGACAGAGATGGAGAGTGGGCTTGCATGTGAGAAATTTTCTGTCCATGTGCGGTGGCGAGGAGTGTGTCCGATATGAAGTTGAACAGATGCAATTCAAAGTGTGTGCACGTATACTTGCTTGCTTGAAATTCCCAGGAAACCATTCATTTGGCAAGGCTGCCTTAGTGCTGTCTGCTTCTCCAAGGTCTCCAGACATGAGTCCGGGGATGCTAAGCAGCCACTGCTGTTGGCGATCCGCATGACAGTGATGATGACGCCTACGAATAGCATTGCTGGGAGCCAGGGGTGCCTTGGCCAACGCAGGGAAGCGTCAGAATGCCCTTTCCCTGGTGTCTGAGCATAGCACCCTGCAGGAGCCTTAAACTTATGGCTGTGAGCCAACGGCCCCCGCATTGCCAGCTCCTGCCTATAGCCATTATGACCCACCGCTACTCGGTAGGAGGAAGGATCTGGCAGAGATGTGGGCCAGAGAGGCCAGGCAAGAGGGCAAACAAGAGTGGAGCGGTCACCTGTGCAGTTAGGAAGACCCAATAACCCCTCACCTGCAGACCTTGAATCTCCATTCTGCTGTCATCGAACAGATGACGTGGATGGGGAGAGAGGTGGCGGATTCAGACACCGGCCACTTGCAGGACTGGCAAGGGCAGAGGAGGTGGGGGAGCTGTCCAACACGGGTTCAGCCAGGATGTGGGATGGAGCGGGAGCGGAGGTGCACAGTGGACCCAGCCCGTCCCAGCGGGGATTCCAGGTGTGCGATTTGTGGCTCCGGAGCTCCTGTATTTCCCTGTTGGCCTGTGAGAACTGGTGAGCAGTCAGAGCCAACCCCTAAGGGCCTTCGCGTCCCTTTCGCTATGGCAACTCCACTTGGAACACTGGCACACGTCAGCAGGTGGCGCCTAGAACCTGATCACGTCACAGAGCGCCTAACCCTCCAGGCACCGCCCAGAGGCTTCCCAGCACCCCTGGGGCGCATGTGCAGTCAAGGAGGCATAAGCAGGGCCTGATGGGCTGTGAGCAACAACTGACTACCGCTAAGAGGCGTCACTCCCCCTCCCGCTAAAGCTGATCCTGTTGGAATGCAAATGCAAGTGCACCTCAGCACACTGGGCAAGGCATAGAAACCCAAATCATCCAGCCACCTCCTGAGGCTTTGCTACACGGCGGGCCGCGCGATGCGCAGTCCTGCAACATCAGAAGCACACCAGGCTGCTACCTAGCAAGCCAGTGAAGGGCTTCAAGTGGTCTCGGTCAAGTGAGCAGTTGCTTTTTCCAGACTAATAGGATGTCAGTCGCAGGAAAAGGAGCCACAAGGTAGAAAAGGAAGGCCCCAACCCTCCTCCCTCATATACACACCTCCTGCACAGAGAAAAGAAGCAGAGGGATTTGGGGGACAGAACAGAACAGGGAGACTACAGCTTAGAGGAATGCGGGACTCTTGTGCACGAGAGGACTGGGAGAGGCCAGGAGTACAGAGGCTGAGAGCAGAGGGCGAATTGGAGAAGATAACAAGGGCCAGGAAGAGGGAGGGGGTTTCTGAATTCCTCAGAGGAAGGGACGAGATGCGTCGGGAGCTGTGTAGCCTGTGAAGCTCAGATGGAGGAGGAGGAAAATGGGAAGCAGAGGCAGGGGCGAAGAGGCAGAGGCCCGGTGGCACGCGTGAGTTGATAGGAGTCTGGAGGCAGGAAGGCTAATGCTAGGAGTGGAAGCAGCAGCAAGGCAGGGGCAAGGAGGGCATGAAGAGACAATCTCAGGGAGTTTGTGGTGAAGCAAATATGAGTGCAGGGGACAAGCCTCAGGAACTCAGCCGCTGATGGAAGTTGGTGGCGAGGAAGGCCAGGATGCTTGCCACGGGACGGGCGCCGTGCCCCCAAGCCCATGTACCAACGAGACGGAAATAGAGCCAGGGCATTCTGGGGCACAGGCCTCTGCCCCTCGCTGCCCACAGTGCCTTGCTTCAGGGTGTAGACCAGAGGGGGTAAAGAATGCCTTCTTTGGTTGGGGTACTTCCTGGGGATAATCCCGTGGTCCTGCCGCATTCACATGTCTCCCCTCATTGCATTCCGCCAAGAGTTGTTTGCAATTCAGGTCGCTCAAGCTGCACGGTACAGGGAATGGAAAACAGGTAAGGACAGCAGGGGAAGACACAAGTGCCAATGGGCTGGCCAACATGCAGGCTGGGCTCCCTAGCCACGCCCACCACAACAATATCAGGCTTGATTCGATCAAGTCGGACCCAGTGCCCTGAAAACCCTTAGCACCTTCCAAGGCACGGTAAACTGGGTGTGCTCGCAAGTGCGTGAGTGTGTCCGTGTTTGGTTGTACGAGTGCGTGTGTGTTCCTGACACCGTACATGGGTGTACTTCCTAAACATAAGTCTGGATATGTGTAAATAGGCATCTGGATGTGGATCCAGGAGGTCCGGTCACAGTGTGTTCTGAGTGAGCATGTGGAAGGCTGCGGCGAGTGACAGAGAAGACAGAGATGGGAGAGTGGGCTTGCATGTGAGAAATTTTCTGTCCATGTGCGGTGGCAGGAGTGTGTCCGATATGAAGTTGAACAGATGCAATTCAAAGTGTGTGCACGTATACTTGCTTGCTTGAAATTCCAGGAAACCATTCATTTGGCAAGGCTGCCTTTAGTGCTGTCTGCTTCTCCAAGGTCTCCAGACATGAGTCCGGGGATGCTAAGCAGCCACTGCTGTTGGCGATCCGCATGACAGTGATGATGACGCCTACGAATAGCATTGCTGGGAGCCAGGGTGCCCTTGGCCAACGCAGGGAAGCGTCAGAATGCCCTTTCCCTGGTGTCTGAGCATAGCACCCTGCAGGAGCCTTAAACTTATGGCTGTGAGCCAACGGCCCCCGCATTGCCAGCTCCTGCCTATAGCCATTATGACCCACCGCTACTCGGTAGGAGGAAGGATCTGGCAGAGATGTGGGCCAGAGAGGCCAGGCAAGAGGGCAAACAAGAGTGGAGCGGTCACCTGTGCAGTTAGGAGAACCCAATAACCCCTCACCTGCAGACCTTGAATCTCCATTCTGCTGTCATCGAACAGATGACGTGGATGGGGAGAGAGGTGGCGGATTCAGGACACCGGCCACTTGCAGGACTGGCAAGGGCAGAGGAGGTGGGGGAGCTGTCCAACACGGGTTCAGCCAGGATGTGGGATGGAGCGGGGAGCGGAGGTGCACAGTGGACCCAGCCCGTCCCAGCGGGGATTCCAGGTGTGCGATTTGTGGCTCCGGAGCTCCTGTATTTCCCTGTTGGCCTGTGAGAAATGGTGAGCAGTCAGAGCCAACCCCTAAGGGCCTTCGCGTCCCTTTCGCTATGGCAACTCCACTTGGAACACTGGCACACGTCAGCAGGTGGCGCCTAGAACCTGATCACGTCACAGAGCGCCTAACCCTCCAGGCACCCGCCCAGAGGCTTCCCAGCACCCCTGGGGCGCATGTGCAGTCAAGGAGGCATAAGCAGGGCCTGATGGGCTGTGAGCAACAACTGACTACCGCTAAGAGGCGTCACTCCCCCTCCCGCTAAAGCTGATCCTGTTGGAATGCAAATGCAAGTGCACCTCAGCACACTGGGCAAGGCATAGAAACCCAAATCATCCAGCCACCTCCTGGAGGCTTTGCTACACGGCGGGCCGCGCATGCGCAGTCCTGCAACTCAGAAGCACACCAGGCTGCTACCTAGCAAGCCAGTGAAGGGCTTCAAGTGGTCTCGGTCAAGTGAGCAGTTGCTTTTTCCAGACTAATAGGATGTCAGTCGCAGGAAAAGGAGCCACAAGGTAGAAAAGGAAGGCCCCAACCCTCCTCCCTCATATACACACCTCCTGCACAGAGAAAAGAAGCAGAGGGATTTGGGGACAGAACAGAACAGGGAGACTACAGCTTAGAGGAATGCGGACTGTTGTGCACGAGAGGACTGGGAGAGGCCAGGAGTACAGAGGCTGAGAGCAGAGGGGCGAATTGGAGAAGATAACAAGGGGCCAGGAAGAGGGAGGGGTTCTGAATTCCTCAGAGGAAGGGACGAGATGCGTCGGGAGCTGTGTAGCCTGTGAAGCTCAGATGGAGGAGGAGGAAAATGGGAAGCAGAGGCAGGGGCGAAGAGGCAGAGGCCCGGTGGCACGCGTGAGTTGATAGAGTCTGGAGGCAGGAAGGCTAATGCTAGGAGTGGAAGCAGCAGCAAGGCAGGGGCAAGGAGGGCATGAAGAGACAATCTCAGGGAGTTTGTGGTGAAGCAAAATATGAGTGCAGGGGACAAGCCTCAGGAACTCAGCCGCTGATGGAAGTTGGTGGCGAGGAAGGCCAGGATTGCTTGCCACGGGACGGGCGCCGTGCCCCCAAGCCATGTACCAACGAGACGGAAATAGAGCCAGGGCATTCTGGGGCACAGGCCTCTGCCCCTCGCTGCCCACAGTGCCTTGCTTCAGGGTGTAGACCAGAGGGGTAAAGAATGCCTTCTTTGGTTGGGGTACTTCCTGGGGATAATCCCGTGGTCCTGCCGCATTCACATGTCTCCCCTCATTGCATTCCGCCAGAGTTGTTTGCAATTCAGGTCGCTCAAGCTGCACGGTACAGGGAATGGAAAACAGGTAAGGACAGCAGGGGAAGACACAAGTGCCAATGGGCTGGCCAACATGCAGGGCTGGGCTCCCTAGCCACGCCCACCACAACAATATCAGGCTTGATTCGATCAAGTCGGACCCAGTGCCCTGAAAACCCTTAGCACCTTCCAAGGCACGGTAAACTGGGTGTGCTCGCAAGTGCGGTGAGTGTGTCCGTGTTTGGTTGTACGAGTGCGTGTGTGTTCCTGACACCGTACATGGGTGTACTTCCTAAACATAAGTCTGGATATGTGTAAATAGGCATCTGGATGTGGATCCAGGAGGTCCGGTCACAGGTGTGTTCTGAGTGAGCATGTGGAGGCTGCGGCGAGTGACAGAGAAAGACAGATGGAGAGTGGGCTTGCATGTGAGAAATTTTCTGTCCATGTGCGGTGGCAGGAGTGTGTCCGATATGAAGTTGAACAGATGCAATTCAAAGTGTGTGCACGTATACTTGCTTGCTTGAAATTCCCAGGAAACCATTCATTTGGCAAGGCTGCCTTTAGTGCTGTCTGCTTCTCCCAAGGTCTCCAGACATGAGTCCGGGGATGCTAAGCAGCCACTGCTGTTGGCGATCCGCATGACAGTGATGATGACGCCTACGAATAGCATTGCTGGGAGCCAGGGTGCCTTGGCCAACGCAGGGAAGCGTCAGAATGCCCTTTCCTGGTGTCTGAGCATAGCACCCTGCAGGAGCCTTAAACTTATGGCTGTGAGCCAACGGCCCCCGCATTGCCAGCTCCTGCCTATAGCCATTATGACCCACCGCTACTCGGTAGGAGGAAGGATCTGGCAGAGATGTGGGCCAGAGAGGCCAGGCAAGAGGGCAAACAAGAGTGGAGCGGTCACCTGTGCAGTTAGGAGAACCCAATAACCCCTCACCTGCAGACCTTGAATCTCCATTCTGCTGTCATCGAACAGATGACGTGGATGGGGAGAGAGGGTGGCGGATTCAGACACCGGCCACTTGCAGGACTGGCAAGGGCAGAGGAGGTGGGGGAGCTGTCCAACACGGGGTTCAGCCAGGATGTGGGATGGAGCGGGAGCGGAGGTGCACAGTGGACCCAGCCGTCCCAGCGGGGATTCCAGGTGTGCGATTTGTGGCTCCGGAGCTCCTGTATTTCCCTGTTGGCCTGTGAGAACTGGTGAGCAGTCAGAGCCAACCCCTAAGGGCCTTCGCGTCCCTTTCGCTATGGCAACTCCACTTGGAACACTGGCACACGTCAGCAGGTGGCGCCTAGAACCTGATCACGTCACAGAGCGCCTAACCCTCCAGGCACCGCCCAGAGGCTTCCCAGCACCCCCTGGGGGCGCATGTGCAGTCAAGGAGGCATAAGCAGGGCCTGATGGGCTGTGAGCAACAACTGACTACCGCTAAGAGGCGTCACTCCCCCTCCGCTAAAGCTGATCCTGTTGGAATGCAAATGCAAGTGCACCTCAGCACCACTGGGCAAGGCATAGAAACCCAAATCATCCAGCCACCTCCTGGAGGCTTTGCTACACGGCGGGCCGCGCATGCGCAGTCCTGCAACATCAGAAGCACACCAGGCTGCTACCTAGCAAGCCAGTGAAGGGCTTCAAGTGGTCTCGGTCAAGTGAGCAGTTGCTTTTTCCAGACTAATAGGATGTCAGTCGCAGGAAAAGGAGCCACAAGGTAGAAAAGGAAGGCCCCAACCCTCCTCCCTCATATACACACCTCCTGCACAGAGAAAAGAAGCAGAGGGATTTGGGGACAGAACAGAACAGGGAGGACTACAGCTTAGAGGAATGCGGACTCTTGTGCACGAGAGGACTGGAGGAGAGGCCAGGAGTACAGAGGCTGAGAGCAGAGGGCGAATTGGAGAAGATAACAAGGGCAGGAAGAGGGAGGGGGTTCTGAATTCCTCAGAGGAAGGGACGAGATGCGTCGGGAGCTGTGTAGCCTGTGAAGCTCAGATGGAGGAGGAGGAAAATGGGAAGCAGAGGCAGGGGCGAAGAGGGCACAGGCCCCGGTGGCACGCGTGAGTTGATAGGAGTCTGGAGGCAGGAAGGCTAATGCTAGGAGTGGAAGCAGCAGCAAGGCAGGGGCAAGGAGGGCATGAAGAGAGAATCTCAGGGAGTTTGTGGTGAAGCAAATATGAGTGCAGGGGACAAGCCTCAGGAACTCAGCCGCTGATGGAAGTTGGTGGCGAGGGAAGGCCAGGATGCTTGCCACGGGGACGGGCGGCCGTGCCCCCAAGCCCATGTACCAACGGAGACGGAAATACGAGCCAAGGGCATTCTGGGGCACAGGCCTCTGCCCCTCGCTGCCCACAGTGCCTTGCTTCAGGGTGTAGACCAGAGGGGTAAAGAATGCCTTCTTTGGTTGGGGTACTTCCTGGGGATAATCCCGTGGTCCTGCCGCATTCACATGTCTCCCCTCATTGCATTCCGCCAAGAGTTGTTTGCAATTCAGGTCGCTCAAGCTGCATGGTACAGGGAATGGGAAACAGGTAAGGACAGCAGGGGAAGACACAAGTGCCAATGGGCTGGCCAACATGCAGGGCTGGGCTCCCTAGCCACGCCCACCACAACAATATCAGGCTTGATTCGATCAAGTCCGACCCAGTGCCCTGAAAACCCTTAGCACCTTCCAAGGCACGGTAAACTGGGTGTGCTCGCAAGTGCGTGAGTGTGTCCGTGTTTGGTTGTACGAGTGCGTGTGTGTTCCTGACACCGTACATGGGTGTACTTCCTAAACATAAGTCTGGATATGTGTAAATAGGCATCTGGATGTGGATCCAGGAGGTCCCGTCACAGTGTGTTCTGAGTGAGCATGTGGAGGCTGCGGCGAGTGACAGAGAAAGACAGAGATGGAGAGTGGGCTTGCATGTGAGAAATTTTCTGTCCATGTGCGGTGGCAGGAGTGTGTCCGATATGAAGTTGAACAGATGCAATTCAAAGTGTGTGCACGTATACTTGCTTGCTTGAAATTCCCAGGAAACCATTCATTTGGCAAGGCTGCCTTTAGTGCTGTCTGCTTCTCCAAGGTCTCCAGACATGAGTCCGGGGATGCTAAGCAGCCACTGCTGTTGGCGATCCGCATGACAGTGATGATGACGCCTACGAATAGCATTGCTGGGAGCCAGGGTGCCTTGGCCAACGCAGGGAAGCGTCAGAATGCCCTTTCCCTGGTGTCTGAGCATAGCACCCTGCAGGAGCCTTAAACTTATGGCTGTGAGCCAACGGTCCCCGCATTGCCAGCTCCTGCCTATAGCCATTATGACCCACCGCTACTCGGTAGGAGGAAGGATCTGGCAGAGATGTGGGCCAGAGAGGCCAGGCAAGAGGGCAAACAAGAGTGGAGCGGTCACCTGTGCAGTTAGGAGAACCCAATAACCCCTCACCTGCTGACCTTGAATCTCCATTCTGCTGTCATCGAACAGATGACGTGGATGGGGAGAGAGGTGGCGGATTCAGACACCGGCCACTTCCAGGACTGGCAAGGGCAGAGGAGGTGGGGGAGCTGTCCAACACGGGTTCAGCCAGGATGTGGGATGGAGCGGGAGCGGAGGTGAAAAGTGGACCCAGCCCGTCCCAGCGGGGATTCCAGGTGTGCGATTTGTGGCTCCGGAGGTCCTGTACTTCCCTGTTGGCCTGTGAGAACTGGTGAGCAGTCAGAGCCCAACCCCTAAGGGCCTTCGCGTCCCTTTCGCTATGGCAACTCCACTTGGAACACTGGCACACGTCAGCAGGTGGCGCCTAGAACCTGATCACGTCACAGAGCGCCTAACCCTCCAGGCACCGCCCAGAGGCTTCCCAGCACCCCTGGGGCGCATGTGCAGTCAAGGAGGCATAAGCAGGGCCTGATGGGCTGTGAGCACAACTGACTACCGCTAAGAGGCGTCACTCCCCCTCCCGCTAAAGCTGATCCTGTTGGAATGCAAATGCAAATGCACCTCAGCACACTGGGCAAGGCATAGAAACCCAAATCATCCAGCCACCTCCTGGAGGCTTTGCTACACGGCGGGCCGCGCATGCGCAGTCCCGGCAACATCAGAAGCACACCAGGGCTGCTAAGTAGCAGGCCAGTGAAGGGCTTCAAGTGGTCTCGGTCAAGTGAGCAGTTGCTTTTTCCATACTAATAGGATGTCAGTCGCAGGAAAAGGAGCCACAAGGTAGAAAAGGAAGGCCCCAACCCTCCTCCCTCATATACACACCTCCTGCACAGAGAAAAGAAGCAGAGGGATTTGGGGACAGAACAGGGAGACTACAGCTTAGAGGATTGCGGACTGTTGTGCACGAGAGGACTGGGAGAGGCCAGGACTACAGAGGCTGAGAGCAGAGGGCGAATTGGAGAAGATACAAGGGCCAGGAAGAGGGAGGGGTTTCTAAATGCCTCAGAGGAAGGGACGAGATGCGTCGGGAGCTGTGTAGCCTGTGAAGCTCAGATGGAGGAGGAGGAAAATGGGAAGCAGAGGCAGGGGCGAAGAGGCAGAGGCCCGGTGGCACGCGTGAGTTGATAGGAGTCTGGAGGCAGGAAGGCTAATGCTAGGAGTGGAAGCAGCAGCAAGGCAGGGGCAAGGAGGGCATGAAGAGAGAATCTCAGGGAGTTTGTGGTGAAGCAAATATGAGTGCAGGGACAAGCCTCAGGAACTCAGCCGCTGATGGAAGTTGGTGGCGAGGAAGGCCAGGATGCTTGCCATGGGACGGGCGCCGTGCCCCCAAGCCCATGTACCAAGGAGACCGAAATAGAGCCAGGGCATTCTGGGGCACAGGCCTCTGCCCCTCGCTGCCCACAGTGCCTTGCTTCAGGGTGTAGACCAGAGGGGTAAAGAATGCCTTCTTTGGTTGGGGTACTTCCTGGGGATAATCCCGTGGTCCTGCCGCATTCACATGTCTCCCCTCATTGCATTCCGCCAAGAGTTGTTTGCAATTCAGGTCGCTCCAAGCTGCATGGTACAGGGAATGGGAAACAGGTAAGGACAGCAGGGGAAGACACAAGTGCCAATGGGCTGGCCAACATGCAGGGCTGGGCTCCCTAGCCACGCCCACCACAACAATATCAGGCTTGATTCGATTCAAGTCCGACCCAGTGCCCCTGAAAACCCTTAGCACCTTCCAAGGCACGGTAAACTGGGTGTGCTCGCAAGTGCGTGAGTGTGTCCGTGTTTGGTTGTACGAGTGCGTGTGTGTTCCTGACACCGTACATGGGTGTACTTCCTAAACATAAGTCTGGATATGTGTAAATAGGCATCTGGATGTGGATCCAGGAGGTCCCGTCACAGTGTGTTCTGAGTGAGCATGTGGAGGCTGCGGCGAGTGACAGAGAAAGGACAGAGATGGAGAGTGGGCTTGCATGTGAGAAATTTTCTGTCCATGTGCGGTGGCAGGAGTGGTGTCCGATATGAAGTTGAACAGATGCAATTCAAAGTGTGTGCACGTATACTTGCTTGCTTGAAATTCCCAGGAAACCATTCATTTGGCAAGGCTGCCTTTAGTGCTGTCTGCTTCTCCAAGGTCTCCAGACATGAGTCCGGGGATGCTAAGCAGCCACTGCTGTTGGCGATCCGCATGACAGTGATGATGACGCCTACGAATAGCATTGCTGGGAGCCAGGGTGCCTTGGCCAACGCAGGGAAGCGTCAGAATGCCCTTTCCCTGGTGTCTGAGCATAGCACCCTGCAGGAGCCTTAAACTTATGGCTGTGAGCCAACGGTCCCCGCATTGCCAGCTCCTGCCTATAGCCATTATGACCCACCGCTACTCGGTAGGAGGAAGGATCTGGCAGAGATGTGGGCCAGAGAGGCCAGGCAAGAGGGCAAACAAGAGTGGAGCGGTCACCTGTGCAGTTAGGAGAACCCAATAACCCCTCACCTGCTGACCTTGAATCTCCATTCTGCTGTCATCGAACAGATGACGTGGATGGGAGAGAGGTGGCGGATTCAGACACCGGCCACTTCCAGGACTGGCAAGGGCAGAGGAGGTGGGGGAGCTGTCCAACACGGGTTCAGCCAGGATGTGGGATGGAGCGGGAGCGGAGGTGAAAAGTGGACCCAGCCCGTCCCAGCGGGGATTCCAGGTGTGCGATTTGTGGCTCCGGAGGTCCTGTACTTCCCTGTTGGCCTGTGAGAACTGGTGAGCAGTCAGAGCCAACCCCTAAGGGCCTTCGCGTCCCTTTCGCTATGGCAACTCCACTTGGAACACTGGCACACGTCAGCAGGTGGCGCCTAGAACCTGATCACGTCACAGAGCGCCTAACCCTCCAGGCACCGCCCAGAGGCTTCCCAGCACCCCTGGGGCGCATGTGCAGTCAAGGAGGCATAAGCAGGGCCTGATGGGCTGTGAGCAACAACTGACTACCGCTAAGAGGCGTCACTCCCCCTCCCGCTAAAGCTGATCCTGTTGGAATGCAAATGCAAATGCACCTCAGCACACTGGGCAAGCATAGAAACCCAAATCATCCAGCCACCTCCTGGAGGCTTTGCTACACGGCGGGCCGCGCATGCGCAGTCCGGCAACATCAGAAGCACACCAGGCTGCTAACTAGCAGGCCAGTGAAGGGCTTCAAGTGGTCTCGGTCAAGTGAGCAGTTGCTTTTTCCAGACTAATAGGATGTCAGTCGCAGGAAAAGGAGCCACAAGGTAGAAAAGGAAGGCCCCAACCCTCCTCCCTCATATACACACCTCCTGCACAGAGAAAAGAAGCAGAGGGATTTGGGGACAGAACAGGGGAGACTACAGCTTAGAGGATTGCGGACTGTTGTGCACGAGAGGACTGGGAGAGGCCAGGACTACAGAGGCTGAGAGCAGAGGGCGAATTGGAGAAGATAACAAGGGCCAGGAAGAGGGAGGGGTTTCTAAATGCCTCAGAGGAAGGGACGAGATGCGTCGGGAGCTGTGTAGCCTGTGAAGCTCAGATGGAGGAGGAGGAAAATGGGAAGCAGAGGCAGGGGCGAAGAGGCAGAGGCCCGGTGGCACGCGTGGGTTGATAGGAGTCTGGAGGCAGGAAGGCTAATGCTAGGAGTGGAAGCAGCAGCAAGGCAGGGGCAAGGAGGGCATGAAGAGAGAATCTCAGGGAGTTTGTGGTGAAGCAAATATGAGTGCAGGGGACAAGCCTCAGGAACTCAGCCGCTGATGGAAGTTGGTGGCGAGGAAGGCCAGGATGCTTGCCATGGGACGGGCGCCGTGCCCCAAGCCCATGTACCAAGGAGACCGAAATAGAGCCAGGGCATTCTGGGGCACAGGCCTCTGCCCCTCGCTGCCCACAGTGCCTTGCTTCAGGGTGTAGACCAGAGGGGTAAAGAATGCCTTCTTTGGTTGGGGTACTTCCTGGGGATAATCCCGTGGTCCTGCCGCATTCACATGTCTCCCCTCATTGCATTCCGCCAAGAGTTGTTTGCAATTCAGGTCGCTCAAGCTGCATGGTACAGGGAATGGGAAACAGGTAAGGACAGCAGGGGAAGACACAAGTGCCAATGGGCTGGCCAACATGCAGGGCTGGGCTCCCTAGCCACGCCCACCACAACAATATCAGGCTTGATTCGATCAAGTCCGACCCAGTGCCCTGAAAACCCTTAGCACCTTCCAAGGCACGGTAAACTGGGTGTGCTCGCAAGTGCGTGAGTGTGTCCGTGTTTGGTTGTACGAGTGCGTGTGTGTTCCTGACACCGTACATGGGTGTACTTCCTAAACATAAGTCTGGATATGTGTAAATAGGCATCTGGATGTGGATCCAGGAGGTCCCGTCACAGTGTGTTCTGAGTGAGCATGTGGAGGCTGCGGCGAGTGACAGAGAAAGACAGAGATGGAGAGTGGGCTTGCATGTGAGAAATTTTCTGTCCATGTGCGTGGCAGGAGTGTGTCCGATATGAAGTTGAACAGATGCAATTCAAAGTGTGTGCACGTATACTTGCTTGCTTGAAATTCCCAGGAAACCATTCATTTGGCAAGGCTGCCTTTAGTGCTGTCTGCTTCTCCAAGGTCTCCAGACATGAGTCCGGGGATGCTAAGCAGCCACTGCTGTTGGCGATCCGCATGACAGTGATGATGACGCCTACGAATAGCATTGCTGGGAGCCAGGGTGCCTTGGCCAACGCAGGGAAGCGTCAGAATGCCCTTTCCCTGGTGTCTGAGCATAGCACCCTGCAGGAGCCTTAAACTTATGGCTGTGAGCCAACGGTCCCCGCATTGCCAGCTCCTGCCTATAGCCATTATGACCCACCGCTACTCGGTAGGAGGAAGGATCTGGCAGAGATGTGGGCCAGAGAGGCCAGGCAAGAGGGCAACAAGAGTGGAGCGGTCACCTGTGCAGTTAGGAGAACCCAATAACCCCTCACCTGCTGACCTTGAATCTCCATTCTGCTGTCATCGAACAGATGACGTGGATGGGGAGAGAGGTGGCGGATTCAGACACCGGCCACTTCCAGGACTGGCAAGGGCAGAGGAGGTGGGGGAGCTGTCCAACACGGGTTCAGCAGGATGTGGGATGGAGCGGGAGCGGAGGTGAAAAGTGGACCCAGCCCGTCCCAGCGGGGATTCCAGGTGTGCGATTTGTGGCTCCGGAGGTCCTGTACTTCCCTGTTGGCCTGTGAGAACTGGTGAGCAGTCAGAGCCAACCCCTAAGGGCCTTCGCGTCCCTTTCGCTATGGCAACTCCACTTGGAACACTGCAGCACACGTCAGCAGGTGGCGCCTAGAACCTGATCACGTCACAGAGCGCCTAACCCTCCAGGCACCGCCCAGAGGCTTCCCAGCACCCCTGGGGCGCATGTGCAGTCAAGGAGGCATAAGCAGGGCCTGATGGGCTGTGAGCAACAACTGACTACCGCTAAGAGGCGTCACTCCCCCTCCCGCTAAAGCTGATCCTGTTGGAATGCAAATGCAAATGCACCTCAGCACACTGGGCAAGGCATAGAAACCCAAATCATCCAGCCACCTCCTGGAGGCTTTGCTACACGGCGGGCCGCGCATGCGCAGTCCGGCAACATCAGAAGCACACCAGGCTGCTAACTAGCAGGCCAGTGAAGGGCTTCAAGTGGTCTCGGTCAAGTGAGCAGTTGCTTTTTCCAGACTAATAGGATGTCAGTCGCAGGAAAAGGAGCCACAAGGTAGAAAGGAAGGCCCCAACCCTCCTCCCTCATATACACACCTCCTGCACAGAGAAAAGAAGCAGAGGGATTTGGGGACAGAACAGGGAGACTACAGCTTAGAGGATTGCGGACTGTTGTGCACGAGAGGACTGGGAGAGGCCAGGACTACAGAGGCT
The DNA here is from genome assembly GCF_023159225.1 of Perognathus longimembris pacificus. NCBI lineage: Eukaryota > Metazoa > Chordata > Mammalia > Rodentia > Heteromyidae > Perognathus > Perognathus longimembris. The sequence continues at coordinate 27,079 of NW_025959664.1, forward strand.
GAGAGCAGAGGGCGAATTGGAGAAGATAACAAGGGCCAGGAAGAGGGAGGGGTTTCTAAATGCCTCAGAGGAAGGGACGAGATGCGTCGGGAGCTGTGTAGCCTGTGAAGCTCAGATGGAGGAGGAGGAAAATGGGAAGCAGAGGCAGGGGCGAAGAGGCAGAGGCCCGGTGGCACGCGTGGGTTGATAGGAGTCTGGAGGCAGGAAGGCTAATGCTAGGAGTGGAAGCAGCAGCAAGGCAGGGGCAAGGAGGGCATGAAGAGAGAATCTCAGGGAGTTTGTGGTGAAGCAAATATGAGTGCAGGGGACAAGCCTCAGGAACTCAGCCGCTGATGGAAGTTGGTGGCGAGGAAGGCCAGGATGCTTGCCATGGGACGGGCGCCGTGCCCCAAGCCCATGTACCAAGGAGACCGAAATAGAGCCAGGGCATTCTGGGGGCACAGGCCTCTGCCCCTCGCTGCCCACAGTGCCTTGCTTCAGGGTGTAGACCAGAGGGGTAAAGAATGCCTTCTTTGGTTGGGGTACTTCCTGGGGATAATCCCGTGGTCCTGCCGCATTCACATGTCTCCCCTCATTGCATTCCGCCAAGAGTTGTTTGCAATTCAGGTCGCTCAAGCTGCATGGTACAGGGAATGGGAAACAGGTAAGGACAGCAGGGGAAGACACAAGTGCCAATGGGCTGGCCAACATGCAGGGCTGGGCTCCCTAGCCACGCCCACCACAACAATATCAGGCTTGATTCGATCAAGTCCGACCCAGTGCCCTGAAAACCCTTAGCACCTTCCAAGGCACGGTAAACTGGGTGTGCTCGCAAGTGCGTGAGTGTGTCCGTGTTTGGTTGTAC
>NW_025959665.1:0-27554 GCF_023159225.1 Perognathus longimembris pacificus
GAATATCTCCTCGGTGAATGAGAACAGCTGCAGCTTGTTTGGGTAGGCCTTCGGGCCAAAGCGCGAAAACTCCGCTGTCTTCCATTGGAACTGCTTTGTGATGCTGGAATAGAGAAGGGCTCATTTATGACCTGTACTCACCACCGGGGTGAGTTGTGGTACATCAGGAAATATCTCCTCGCGTAAGGGGAACAGCTGAATCTTCAGGCCATCTTTCAGGCCACAGCGGTTGAACAGTGCTGTTCTAGAGAAGACATGCTTTGTGGTGGTGGAAGACAGAAAATGCTCATTTGTGTCTGTACGCACCACCGGGGTAAGTACCTGTACATCACAGAATGTATCCGTCGTGAATCCGAGCGGCTGCTGCTTGTTAAAGTAGGCCGTTCTGGCCATAGCCAAGGAACTCCGCTGTCCTCGATTGGATCTGCTTTGTGGTGCTGGAAGAGAGATAAAGGCTCATTAATGTCCTGTTCGCAACAACGTGTAAGTTGCGGTCTATCAGGGAATATGTCCTGGGAGAATGAGAACAGCTACAACTTGTTAGGTCTAGTATGCCGGTCGTGGCCTATTGAGTGAACGACGCTTTCCTCCACAGGTTCGCCTTTGTGGTGCTGGAAGAGAGTTAAAGGCGCATTTGTGTACTGTAAGCACCACAGGGCTAAGTAGCTGGATATCTGGGAAATCTCCTCAGAGAATGAGAACAAATGCAGCTAGGTCGGTTAGGCCGTGCGGGCCATAGCGAGTGAACCCCGTGATCCTCGGTTGCATCTGATTTGTGCTCGGGAAGAGAGATATAGGCTCATTTGTGTCCTCTAGGCACCAGCGGGGTGGGTAGGAAATACAAAGAAATATCTCCACGGTGAATTCGTACAGCTGCAGCTTGTTCATGTACGCTGGCTGGGACTTAGCGAGTGACCCCCGCTGTTCTCAGAGGTAGGATGTGCTCTGTGTTGCTGGAAGAGAGATAAAGGCTCACGTGTCCTGTAGGCACCAGCGGGGTAAGTCTCCCTATATCAGGGACTGTCTCCTGAGTGAATGAGAACAGCTGCTGCTCCGTACTGTAGGCCGGTCAGGCCATAGCGAGTGAACGCCACTGTCCTCCATAGGGTCTGCTATATTGAGTAAACGCCGCTGTCCTTGACAAGATCTGCATTGGTGTGCTGGAAGAGCGATAAAGGATAATTTATGTATTTTACGCAACACCGAGATGAATAGCTATATACCTTCTCAGTGAATGAGAACAGCTCTAGCTTGTTATTGGAGGCCTGACGGGCCATAGAGATTAAACTCCGCTGTCCTAGATCGAATCTGCGTGGTGGTGCTGGAATTGAGATAAAGGCTCATTTACATCCTGTATGCACCACAGGGGCAACTAGCTCTACATCACGTAACATCTCCTCGGTGAATGAGAACAGCTGCAGCTTGTTAGAGTAGGCTGATCGGGCGGGCCATAGACAGTGAACTCCTCTGTCCTCGATTGGATCGCTATGTGGTGCTGGAAGAGTGATCAAGCCTCATTTATAATCTCTCTGTGTATTAGGAAATATCTGCGAGATGAATGATTACAGCTGCAGCTTGATAGGTAGGCTCGTGGGGCCATAGCGAATAATCTCCGATGTCCTAGTTTCAAACGGCTTAGGGGTGCTGGAAGAGAGATAAAGGCTCCTTTGAGTCCTCTTCGCACCAGGAAATACCTCCACGGTGAATGAGAACAGCTGCAGCTTGTTAAGGTAGCCTGGTGGGAACATTGTGAGTGAACTCCGCTCTTCTCGAAGGGATCTGCTTTAAAGTGCTGGAAGAGAAATAAAGGCTACACGCACAATGGAGGTAAGTAGCTGTATATCAGGAAATATCTCCGAGCTGAATGATTACAGCTGCAGCTTGATAGGGTAGGATCGTGGGGCCATAGGGAATAAACTCCGCTGTCCTAGATTCAATCGGCGTTGGGGTGCTGGAAGAGAGATAAAGGCTCATTTGTGTCCTCTTCGCACCAGCGGGGTAAGTAGCAAATATTAGGAATTATCTCCACGGTGAATTAGTACAGCTGCAGCTTGTTCATGTACGAAGGTCGGGTCTTAGCGAGTGACCCCCGCTGTTTTCAGAGGTAGGATGTGCTTAGTGTTGCTGGAAGAGAGATAAAGGTTCACCTGTGTCCTCTAGGCACCAGCAGGAAATAGCTCCACGGTGAATGAGAACAGCTGCAACTTGTTAAGGTAGCCTGGTCGGGACATAGCGAGTGAACTCGGCTATTCTCCATAGGATCTGCTTTATGGTGCTGGAAGAGAGATAAAGGCTCATTGATATACTGTACGAACAACGCAGGTAAGTATCTGTATATCAGGGAATATCTCCTCGGTGAATGAGAACAGCTGCAGCCTGTTTGGGTAGGCCTTCGGGCCAAAGCGCGAAAACTCCGCTGTCTTCGATTGGAACTGCTTTGTGATGCTGGAATAGAGAAGGGCTCATTTATGACCTGTACTCACCACCGGGGTGAGTTGTGGTACATCAGGAAATATCTCCTCGGCTAAGGAGATCAGCTGAATCTTCAGGCCATCTTTCAGGCCACAGCGGTTGAACACTGCTGTTCTAGAGAAGACATGCTTTGTGGTGGTGGAAGACAGAAAATGCTCATTTGTGTCTGTACGCACCACCGGGGTAAGTACCTGTACATCACAGAATGTATCCGTCGTGAATCCGAGCGGCTGCTGCTTGTTAAAGTAGGCCGTTCTGGCCATAGCCAAGGAACTCCGCTGTCCTCGATTGGATCTGCTTTGTGGTGCTGGAAGAGAGATAAAGGCTCATTAATGTCCTGTTCGCAACAACGCGTAAGTTGCGGTCTATCAGGGAATATGTCCTGGGAGAATGAGAACAGCTACAACTTGTTAGGTGTAGTATGCCGGTCGTGGCCTATTGAGTGAACGACGCTTTCCTCCACAGGTTCGCCTTTGTGGTGCTGGGAGAGAGACAAAGGCTCATTTGTGTACTGTAAGCACCACAGGGGTAAGTAGCTGGACATCTGGAAAATCTCCTCAGAGAATGAGAACAGATGCAGCCAGGTTGGTTAGGCCGTGCGGGCCATAGCGAGTGACCCCCGTGGTCCTCGATTGCATCTGATTTGTGCTCGGGAAGAGAGATATAGGCTCATTTGTGTCCTCTAGGCACCAGCGGGGTGGGTAGGAAATACAAAGAAATATCTCCACGGTGAATTCGTACAGCTGCAGCTTGTTCATGTACGCTGGCGGGGACTTAGCGAGTGACCCCCGCTGTTCTCAGAGGTAGGATGTGCTCTGTGTTGCTGGAAGAGAGATAAAGGCTCACGTGTCCTGTAGGCACCAGCGGGGTACGTCGCCCTATATCAGGGACTATCTCCTGAGTGAATGAGAACAGCTGCTGCTCCGTACTGTAGGCCGGTCAGGCCATAGCGAGTGAACGCCACTGTCCTCCATAGGATCTGCAATATTGAGTAAACGCCGCTGTCCTTGACAAGATCTGCATTGGTGTGCTGGAAGAGCGATAAAGGATAATTTATGTATTTTACGCACCACCGAGATGAATAGCTATATACCTTCTCAGTGAATGAGAACAGCTGCAGCTTGTTATTGGAGGCCTGACCGGCCATAGAGAGTAAACTCCGCTGTCCTAGATCGAATCTGCGTGGTGGTGCTGGAATTGAGATAAAGGCTCATTTACATCCTGTATGCACCACAGGGGCAACTAGCTGTACATCACGTAACATCTCCTCGGTGAATGAGAACAGCTGCAGCTTGTTAGAGTAGGCTGATCGGGCGGGCCATAGACAGTGAACTCCTCTGTCCTCGATTGGTTCGCTATGTGCTGCTGGAAAAGTGATTAAGGCTCATTTATAATCTCTCTACACCACCGGGTAAGTAGCTGTATATCAGAAAATACCTCCGAGCTGAATGATTACAGCTGCAGCTTGATAGGTAAGCTCGTGGGGCCATAGCGAATAAACTCCGCTGTCCTAATATTAATCGGCTTAGGGGTGCTGGAAGAGAGATAAAGGCTCCTTTGAGTCCTCTTCGCACCAGGAAATACCTCCACGGTGAATGAGAACAGCTGCATCTTGTTAAGGTAGCCTGGTTGGAACATTGCGAGTGAACTCCGCTCTTCTCGAAGGGATCTGCTTTAAAGTGCTGGAAGAGAAATAAAGGCTACACGCACAATGGAGGTAAGTAGCTGTATATCAGGAAATATCTCCGAGCTGAATGATTACAGCTGCAGCTTGATAGGGTAGGATCGTGGGGCCATAGGGAATAAACTCCGCTGTCCTAGATTCAATCGGCGTTGGGGTGCTGGAAGAGAGATAAAGGCTCATTTGTGTCCTCTTCGCACCAGCGGGGTAACTAATTGTATAGCAGGAAATAGCTCCATGGTGAATGAGAACAGCTGCAGCTTGTTTGGGTAGGCCTTCGGGCCAAAGCGCGAAAACTCCGCTGTCTTCGATTGGAACTGCTTTGTGATGCTGGAATAGAGAAGGGCTCATTTATGACCTGTACTCACCACCGGGGTGAGTTGTGGTACATCAGGAAATATCTCCTCGCGTAAGGGGAACAGCTGAATCTTCAGGTCATCTTTCAGGCCACAGCGGTTGAACAGTGCTGTTCTAGAGAAGACATGCTTTGTGGTGGTGGAAGACAGAAAATGCTCATTTGTGTCTGTACGCACCACCGGGGTAAGTACCTGTACATCACAGAATGTATCCGTCGTGAATCCGAGCGGCTGCTGCTTGTTAAAGTAGGCCGTTCTGGCCATAGCCAAGGAACTCCGCTGTCCTCGATTGGATCTGCTTTGTGGTGCTGGAAGAGAGATAAAGGCTCATTAATGTCCTGTTCGCAACAACGCGTAAGTTGCGGTCTATCAGGGAATATGTCCTGGGAGAATGAGAACAGCTACAACTTGTTAGGTGTAGTATGCCGGTCGTGGCCTATTGAGTGAACGACGCTTTCCCCCACAAGTTCGCCTTTGTGGTGCTGGAAGAGAGTTAAAGGCGCATTTGTGTACTGTAAGCACCAAAGGGCTAAGTAGCTGGATATCTGGGAAATCTCCTCAGAGAATGAGAACAGATGCAGCTAGGTAGGTTAGGCCGTGCGGGCCATAGCGAGTGACCCCCGTGGTCCTCGATTGCATCTGATTTGTGCTCGGGAAGAGAGATATAGGCTCATTTGTGTCCTCTAGGCACCAGCGGGGTGGGTAGGAAATACAAAGAAATATCTCCACGGTGAATTCGTACAGCTGCAGCTTGTTCATGTACGCTGGCTGGGACTTAGCGAGTGACCCCCGCTGTTCTCAGAGGTAGGATGTGCTCTGTGTTGCTGGAAGAGAGATAAAGGCTCACGTGTCCTGTAGGCGCCAGCGGGGTACGTCGCCCTATATCAGGGACTGTCTCCTGAGTGAATGAGAACAGTTGCTGCTCCGTACTGTAGGCCGGTCAGGCCATAGCGAGTGAACGCCACTGTCCTCCATAGGGTCTGCTATATTGAGTAAACGCCGCTGTCCTTGACAAGATCTGCATTGGTGTGCTGGAAGAGCGATAAAGGATAATTTATGTATTTTACGCACCACCGAGATGAATAGCTATATACCTTCTCAGTGAATGAGAACAGCTGCAGCTTGTTATTGGAGGCCTGACCGGCCATTGAGAGTAAACTCCGCTGTCCTAGATCGAATCTGCGTGGTGGTGCTGGAATTGAGATAAAGGCTCATTTACATCCTGTATGCACCACAGGGGCAACTAGCTGTACATCACGTAACATCTCCTCGGTGAATGAGAACAGCTGCAGCTTGTTAGAGTAGGCTGATCGGGCGGGCCATAGACAGTGAACTCCTCTGTCCTCGATTGGTTCGCTATGTGCTGCTGGAAAAGTGATTAAGGCTCATTTATAATCTCTCTACACCACCGGGTAAGTAGCTGTATATCAGAAAATACCTCCGAGCTGAATGATTACAGCTGCAGCTTGATAGGTAAGCTCGTGGGGCCATAGCGAATAAACTCCGCTGTCCTAATATTAATCGGCTTAGGGGTGCTGGAAGAGAGATAAAGGCTCCTTTGAGTCCTCTTCGCACCAGGAAATACCTCCACGGTGAATGAGAACAGCTGCATCTTGTTAAGGTAGCCTGGTTGGAACATTGCGAGTGAACTCCGCTCTTCTCGAAGGGATCTGCTTTAAAGTGCTGGAAGAGAAATAAAGGCTACACGCACAATGGAGTTAAGTAGCTGTATATCAGGAAATATCTCCGAGCTGAATGATTACAGCTGCAGCTTGATAGGGTAGGATCGTGGGGCCATAGGGAATAAACTCCGCTGTCCTAGATTCAATCGGCGTTGGGGTGCTGCAAGAGAGATAAAGGCTCATTTGTGTCCTCTTCGCACCAGCGGGCTAAGTTGCAAATATTAGGAATTATCTCCACGGTGAATTAGTACAGCTGCAGCTTGTTCATGTACGAAGGTCGGGTCTTAGCGAGTGACCCCCGCTGTTTTCAGAGGTAGGATGTGCTTAGTGTTGCTGGAAGAGAGATAAAGGTTCACCTGTGTCCTCTAGGAACCAGCAGGAAATAGCTCCACGGTGAATGAGAACAGCTGCAACTTGTTAAGGTAGCCTGGTCGTGACATAGGGAGTGAACTCGGCTATTCTCCATAGGATCTGCTTTATGGTGCTGGAAGAGAGATAAGGGTTCATTGATATACTGTACAAACAACGCAGGTAAGTATCTGTATATCAGGGAATATCTCCTCGGTGAATGAGAACAGCTGCAGCTTGTTTGGGTAGACCTTCGGGCCAAAGCGCGAAAACTCCGCTGTCTTCCATTGGAACTGCTTTGTGATGCTGGAATAGAGAAGGGCTCATTTATGACCTGTACTCACCACCGGGGTGAGTTGTGGTACATCAGGAAATATCTCCTCGGCTAAGGAGAACAGCTGAATCTTCAGGCCATCTTTCAGGCCACAGCGGTTGAACAGTGCTGTTCTAGAGAAGACATGCTTTGTGGTGGTGGAAGACAGAAAATGCTCATTTGTGTCTGTACGCACCACCGGGGTAAGTACCTGTACATCACAGAATGTATCCGTCGTGAATCCGAGCGGCTGCTGCTTGTTAAAGTAGGCCGTTCTGGCCATAGCCAAGGAACTCCGCTGTCCTCGATTGGATCTGCTTTGTGGTGCTGGAAGAGAGATAAAGGCTCATTAATGTCCTGTTCGCAACAACGCGTAAGTTGTGGTCTATCAGGGAATATGTCCTGGGAGAATGAGAACAGCTACAACTTGTTACGTCTAGTATGCCGGTCGTGGCCTATTGAGTGAACGACGCTTTCCTCCACAGGTTCGCCTTTGTGGTGCTGGAAGAGAGTTAAAGGCGCATTTGTGTACTGTAAGCACCACAGGGCTAAGTAGCTGGATATCTGGGAAATCTCCTCAGAGAATGAGAACAGATGCAGCTAGGTAGGTTAGGCCGTGCGGGCCATAGCGAGTGAACCCCGTGGTCCTCGATTGCATCTGATTTGTGCTCGGGAAGAGAGATATAGGCTCATTTGTGTCCTCTAGGCACCAGCGGGGTGGGTAGGAAATACAAAGAAATATCTCCACGGTGAATTCGTACAGCTGCAGCTTGTTCATGTACGCTGGCTGGGACTTAGCGAGTGACCCCCGCTGTTCTCAGAGGTAGGATGTGCTCTGTGTTGCTGGAAGAGAGATAAAGGCTCACGTGTCCTGTAGGCGCCAGCGGGGTACGTCGCCCTATATCAGGGACTGTCTCCTGAGTGAATGAGAACAGTTGCTGCTCCGTACTGTAGGCCGGTCAGGCCATAGCGAGTGAACGCCACTGTCCTCCATAGGGTCTGCTATATTGAGTAAACGCCGCTGTCCTTGACAAGATCTGCATTGGTGTGCTGGAAGAGCGATAAAGGATAATTTATGTATTTTACGCAACACCGAGATGAATAGCTATATACCTTCTCAGTGAATGAGAACAGCTGCAGCTTGTTATTGGAGGCCTGACCGGCCATAGAGAGTAAACTCCGCTGTCCTAGATCGAATCTGCGTGGTGGTGCTGGAATTGAGATAAAGGCTCATTTACATCCTGTATGCACCACAGGGGCAACTAGCTGTACATCACGTAACATCTCCTCGGTGAATGAGAACAGCTGCAGCTTGTTAGAGTAGGCTGATCGGGCGGGCCATAGACAGTGAACTCCTCTGTCCTCGATTGGATCGCTATGTGGTGCTGGAAAAGTGATCAAGCCTCATTTATAATCTCTCTGATTACAGCTGCAGCTTGATAGGTAGGCTCGTGGGGCCATAGCGAATAAACTCCGCTGTCCTAGTTTCAATCGGCTTACGGGTGCTGGAAGAGAGATAAAGGCTCCTTTGAGTCCTCTTCACACCAGCGGGGTAACTAATTATATAGCAGGAAATAGCTCCACGGTGAATGAGAACAGCTGCAGCTTGTTAAGGTAGCCTGGTGGGAACATTGCGACTGAAATCCGCTCTTCTCGAAGGGATCTGCTTTAAAGTGCTGGAAGAGAAATAAAGGCTACACGCACAATGGAGGTAAGTAGCTGTATATCAGGAAATGTCTCCGAGCTGAATGATTACAGCTGCAGCTTGATAGGGTAGGATCGTGGGGCCATAGGGAATAAACTCCGCTGTCCTAGATTCATTCGGCATTGGGGTGCTGGAAGAGAGATAAAGGCTCATTTGTGTCCTCTTCGCACCAGCGGGCTAAGTAGCAAATATTAGGAATTATCTCCACGGTGAATTAGTACAGCTGCAGCTTGTTCATGTACGAAGGTCGGGTCTTAGCGAGTGACCCCCGCTGTTTTCAGAGGTAGGATGTGCTTAGTGTTGCTGGAAGAGAGATAAAGGTTCACCTGTGTCCTCTAGACACCAGCAGGAAATAGCTCCACGGTGAATGAGAACAGCTGCAACTTGTTAAGCTAGCCTGGTCGTGACATAGCGAGTGAACTCGGCTATTCTCCATAGGATCTGCTTTATGGTGCTGGAAGAGAGATAAAGGCTCATTGATATACTGTACGAACAACGCAGGTAAGTATCTGTATATCAGGGAATATCTCCTCGGTGAATGAGAACAGCTGCAGCTTGTTTGGGTAGGCCTTCGGGCCAAAGCGCGAAAACTCCGCTGTCTTCGATTGGAACTGCTTTGTGATGATGGAATAGAGAAGGGCTCATTTATGACCTGTACTCACCACCGGGGTGAGTTGTGGTACATCAGGAAATATCTCCTCGCGTAAGGGGAACAGCTGAATCTTCAGGCCATCTTTCAGGCCACAGCGGTTGAACAGTGCTGTTCTAGAGAAGACATGCTTTGTGGTGGTGGAAGACAGAAAATGCTCATTTGTGTCTGTACGCACCACCGGGGTAAGTACCTGTACATCACAGAATGTATCCGTCGTGAATCCGAGCGGCTGCTGCTTGTTAAAGTAGGCCGTTCTGGCCATAGCCAAGGAACTCCGCTGTCCTCGATTGGATCTGCTTTGTGGTGCTGGAAGAGAGATAAAGGCTCATTAATGTCCTGTTCGCAACAACGTGTAAGTTGCGGTCTATCAGGGAATATGTCCTGGGAGAATGAGAACAGCTACAACTTGTTAGGTCTAGTATGCCGGTCGTGGCCTATTGAGTGAACGACGCTTTCCTCCACAGGTTCGCCTTTGTGGTGCTGGAAGAGAGTTAAAGGCGCATTTGTGTACTGTAAGCACCACAGGGCTAAGTAGCTGGATATCTGGGAAATCTCCTCAGAGAATGAGAACAAATGCAGCTAGGTCGGTTAGGCCGTGCGGGCCATAGCGAGTGAACCCCGTGATCCTCGGTTGCATCTGATTTGTGCTCGGGAAGAGAGATATAGGCTCATTTGTGTCCTCTAGGCACCAGCGGGGTGGGTAGGAAATACAAAGAAATATCTCCACGGTGAATTCGTACAGCTGCAGCTTGTTCATGTACGCTGGCTGGGACTTAGCGAGTGACCCCCGCTGTTCTCAGAGGTAGGATGTGCTCTGTGTTGCTGGAAGAGAGATAAAGGCTCACGTGTCCTGTAGGCACCAGCGGGGTAAGTCTCCCTATATCAGGGACTGTCTCCTGAGTGAATGAGAACAGCTGCTGCTCCGTACTGTAGGCCGGTCAGGCCATAGCGAGTGAACGCCACTGTCCTCCATAGGGTCTGCTATATTGAGTAAACGCCGCTGTCCTTGACAAGATCTGCATTGGTGTGCTGGAAGAGCGATAAAGGATAATTTATGTATTTTACGCAACACCGAGATGAATAGCTATATACCTTCTCAGTGAATGAGAACAGCTCTAGCTTGTTATTGGAGGCCTGACGGGCCATAGAGATTAAACTCCGCTGTCCTAGATCGAATCTGCGTGGTGGTGCTGGAATTGAGATAAAGGCTCATTTACATCCTGTATGCACCACAGGGGCAACTAGCTCTACATCACGTAACATCTCCTCGGTGAATGAGAACAGCTGCAGCTTGTTAGAGTAGGCTGATCGGGCGGGCCATAGACAGTGAACTCCTCTGTCCTCGATTGGATCGCTATGTGGTGCTGGAAGAGTGATCAAGCCTCATTTATAATCTCTCTGTGTATTAGGAAATATCTGCGAGATGAATGATTACAGCTGCAGCTTGATAGGTAGGCTCGTGGGGCCATAGCGAATAATCTCCGATGTCCTAGTTTCAAACGGCTTAGGGGTGCTGGAAGAGAGATAAAGGCTCCTTTGAGTCCTCTTCGCACCAGGAAATACCTCCACGGTGAATGAGAACAGCTGCAGCTTGTTAAGGTAGCCTGGTGGGAACATTGTGAGTGAACTCCGCTCTTCTCGAAGGGATCTGCTTTAAAGTGCTGGAAGAGAAATAAAGGCTACACGCACAATGGAGGTAAGTAGCTGTATATCAGGAAATATCTCCGAGCTGAATGATTACAGCTGCAGCTTGATAGGGTAGGATCGTGGGGCCATAGGGAATAAACTCCGCTGTCCTAGATTCAATCGGCGTTGGGGTGCTGAAAGAGAGATAAAGGCTCATTTGTGTCCTCTTCGCACCAGCGGGCTAAGTAGCAAATATTAGGAATTATCTCCACGGTGAATTAGTACAGCTGCAGCTTGTTCATGTACGAAGGTCGGGTCTTAGCGAGTGACCCCCGCTGTTTTCAGAGGTAGGATGTGCTTAGTGTTGCTGGAAGAGAGATAAAGGTTCACCTGTGTCCTCTAGGCACCAGCAGGAAATAGCTCCACGGTGAATGAGAACAGCGGCAACTTGTTAAGGTAGCCTGGTCGGGACATAGCGAGTGAACTCGGCTATTCTCCATAGGATCTGCTTTATGGTGCTGGAAGAGAGATAAAGGCTCATTGATATACTGTACGAACAACGCAGGTAAGTATCTGTATATCAGGGAATATCTCCTCGGTGAATGAGAACAGCTGCAGCCTGTTTGGGTAGGCCTTCGGGCCAAAGCGCGAAAACTCCGCTGTCTTCGATTGGAACTGCTTTGTGATGCTGGAATAGAGAAGGGCTCATTTATGACCTGTACTCACCACCGGGGTGAGTTGTGGTACATCAGGAAATATCTCCTCGGCTAAGGAGATCAGCTGAATCTTCAGGCCATCTTTCAGGCCACAGCGGTTGAACACTGCTGTTCTAGAGAAGACATGCTTTGTGGTGGTGGAAGACAGAAAATGCTCATTTGTGTCTGTACGCACCACCGGGGTAAGTACCTGTACATCACAGAATGTATCCGTCGTGAATCCGAGCGGCTGCTGTTTGTTAAAGTAGGCCGTTCTGGCCATAGCCAAGGAACTCCGCTGTCCTCGATTGGATCTGCTTTGTGGTGCTGGAAGAGAGATAAAGGCTCATTAATGTCCTGTTCGCAACAACGTGTAAGTTGCGGTCTATCAGGGAATATGTCCTGGGAGAATGAGAACAGCTACAACTTGTTACGTCTAGTATGCCGGTCGTGGCCTATTGAGTGAACGACGCTTTCCTCCACAGGTTCGCCTTTGTGGTGCTGGGAGAGAGACAAAGGCTCATTTGTGTACTGTAAGCACCACAGGGGTAAGTAGCTGGACATCTGGAAAATCTCCTCAGAGAATGAGAACAGATGCAGCCAGGTTGGTTAGGCCGTGCGGGCCATAGCGAGTGACCCCCGTGGTCCTCGATTGCATCTGATTTGTGCTCGGGAAGAGAGATATAGGCTCATTTGTGTCCTCTAGGCACCAGCGGGGTGGGTAGGAAATACAAAGAAATATCTCCACGGTGAATTCGTACAGCTGCAGCTTGTTCATGTACGCTGGCGGGGACTTAGCGAGTGACCCCCGCTGTTCTCAGAGGTAGGATGTGCTCTGTGTTGCTGGAAGAGAGATAAAGGCTCACGTGTCCTGTAGGCACCAGCGGGGTACGTCGCCCTATATCAGGGACTATCTCCTGAGTGAATGAGAACAGCTGCTGCTCCGTACTGTAGGCCGGTCAGGCCATAGCGAGTGAACGCCACTGTCCTCCATAGGATCTGCAATATTGAGTAAACGCCGCTGTCCTTGACAAGATCTGCATTGGTGTGCTGGAAGAGCGATAAAGGATAATTTATGTATTTTACGCACCACCGAGATGAATAGCTATATACCTTCTCAGTGAATGAGAACAGCTGCAGCTTGTTATTGGAGGCCTGACCGGCCATAGAGAGTAAACTCCGCTGTCCTAGATCGAATCTGCGTGGTGGTGCTGGAATTGAGATAAAGGCTCATTTACATCCTGTATGCACCACAGGGGCAACTAGCTGTACATCACGTAACATCTCCTCGGTGAATGAGAACAGCTGCAGCTTGTTAGAGTAGGCTGATCGGGCGGGCCATAGACAGTGAACTCCTCTGTCCTCGATTGGTTCGCTATGTGCTGCTGGAAAAGTGATTAAGGCTCATTTATAATCTCTCTACACCACCGGGTAAGTAGCTGTATATCAGAAAATACCTCCGAGCTGAATGATTACAGCTGCAGCTTGATAGGTAAGCTCGTGGGGCCATAGCGAATAAACTCCGCTGTCCTAATATTAATCGGCTTAGGGGTGCTGGAAGAGAGATAAAGGCTCCTTTGAGTCCTCTTCGCACCAGGAAATACCTCCACGGTGAATGAGAACAGCTGCATCTTGTTAAGGTAGCCTGGTTGGAACATTGCGAGTGAAATCCGCTCTTCTCGAAGGGATCTGCTTTAAAGTGCTGGAAGAGAAATAAAGGCTACACGCACAATGGAGGTAAGTAGCTGTATATCAGGAAATATCTCCGAGCTGAATGATTACAGCTGCAGCTTGATAGGGTAGGATCGTGGGGCCATAGGGAATAAACTCCGCTGTCCTAGATTCAATCGGCGTTGGGGTGCTGGAAGAGAGATAAAGGCTCATTTGTGTCCTCTTCGCACCAGCGGGGTAACTAATTGTATAGCAGGAAATAGCTCCATGGTGAATGAGAACAGCTGCAGCTTGTTTGGGTAGGCCTTCGGGCCAAAGCGCGAAAACTCCGCTGTCTTCGATTGGAACTGCTTTGTGATGCTGGAATAGAGAAGGGCTCATTTATGACCTGTACTCACCACCGGGGTGAGTTGTGGTACATCAGGAAATATCTCCTCGCGTAAGGGGAACAGCTGAATCTTCAGGTCATCTTTCAGGCCACAGCGGTTGAACAGTGCTGTTCTAGAGAAGACATGCTTTGTGGTGGTGGAAGACAGAAAATGCTCATTTGTGTCTGTACGCACCACCGGGGTAAGTACCTGTACATCACAGAATGTATCCGTCGTGAATCCGAGCGGCTGCTGCTTGTTAAAGTAGGCCGTTCTGGCCATAGCCAAGGAACTCCGCTGTCCTCGATTGGATCTGCTTTGTGGTGCTGGAAGAGAGATAAAGGCTCATTAATGTCCTGTTCGCAACAACGCGTAAGTTGCGGTCTATCAGGGAATATGTCCTGGGAGAATGAGAACAGCTACAACTTGTTAGGTGTAGTATGCCGGTCGTGGCCTATTGAGTGAACGACGCTTTCCCCCACAAGTTCGCCTTTGTGGTGCTGGAAGAGAGTTAAAGGCGCATTTGTGTACTGTAAGCACCAAAGGGCTAAGTAGCTGGATATCTGGGAAATCTCCTCAGAGAATGAGAACAGATGCAGCTAGGTAGGTTAGGCCGTGCGGGCCATAGCGAGTGACCCCCGTGGTCCTCGATTGCATCTGATTTGTGCTCGGGAAGAGAGATATAGGCTCATTTGTGTCCTCTAGGCACCAGCGGGGTGGGTAGGAAATACAAAGAAATATCTCCACGGTGAATTCGTACAGCTGCAGCTTGTTCATGTACGCTGGCTGGGACTTAGCGAGTGACCCCCGCTGTTCTCAGAGGTAGGATGTGCTCTGTGTTGCTGGAAGAGAGATAAAGGCTCACGTGTCCTGTAGGCGCCAGCGGGGTACGTCGCCCTATATCAGGGACTGTCTCCTGAGTGAATGAGAACAGTTGCTGCTCCGTACTGTAGGCCGGTCAGGCCATAGCGAGTGAACGCCACTGTCCTCCATAGGGTCTGCTATATTGAGTAAACGCCGCTGTCCTTGACAAGATCTGCATTGGTGTGCTGGAAGAGCGATAAAGGATAATTTATGTATTTTACGCAACACCGAGATGAATAGCTATATACCTTCTCAGTGAATGAGAACAGCTGCAGCTTGTTATTGGAGGCCTGACCGGCCATAGAGAGTAAACTCCGCTGTCCTAGATCGAATCTGCATGGTGGTGCTGGAATTGAGATAAAGGCTCATTTACATCCTGTATGCACCACAGGGGCAACTAGCTGTACATCACGTAACATCTCCTCGGTGAATGAGAACAGCTGCAGCTTGTTAGAGTAGGCTGATCGGGCGGGCCATAGACAGTGAACTCCTCTGTCCTCGATTGGATCGCTATGTGGTGCTGGAAGAGTGATCAAGCCTCATTTATAATCTCTCTGATTACAGCTGCAGCTTGATAGGTAGGCTCGTGGGGCCATAGCGAATAAACTCCGCTGTCCTAGTTTCAATCGGCTTACGGGTGCTGGAAGAGAGATAAATGCTCCTTTGAGTCCTCTTCACACCTGCGGGGTAACTAATTATATAGCAGGAAATAGCTCCACGGTGAATGAGAACAGCTGCAGCTTGTTAAGGTAGCCTGGTGGGAACATTGCGAGTGAAATCCGCTCTTCTCGAAGGGATCTGCTTTAAAGTGCTGGAAGAGAAATAAAGGCTACACGCACAATGGAGGTAAGTAGCTGTATATCAGGAAATATCTCCGAGCTGAATGATTACAGCTGCAGCTTGATAGGGTAGGATCGTGGGGCCATAGGGAATAAACTCCGCTGTCCTAGATTCAATCGGCGTTGGGGTGCTGGAAGAGAGATAAAGGCTCATTTGTGTCCTCTTCGCACCAGCGGGGTAAGTAGCAAATACTAGGAATTATCTCCACGGTGAATTAGTACAGCTGCAGCTTGTTCATGTACGAAGGTCGGGTCTTAGCGAGTGACCCCCGCTGTTTTCAGAGGTAGGATGTGCTTAGTGTTGCTGGAAGAGAGATAAAGGTTCACCTGTGTCCTCTAGGCACCAGCAGGAAATAGCTCCACGGTGAATGAGAACAGCTGCAACTTGTTAAGGTAGCCTGGTCGGGACATAGCGAGTGAACTCGGCTATTCTCCATAGGATCTGCTTTATGGTGCTGGAAGATAGATAAAGGCTCATTGATATACTGTACGAACAACGCAGGTAAGTATCTGTATATCAGGGAATATCTCCTCGGTGAATGAGAACAGCTGCAGCTTGTTTGGGTAGGCCTTCGGGCCAAAGCGCGAAAACTCCGCTGTCTTCCATTGGAACTGCTTTGTGATGCTGGAATAGAGAAGGGCTCATTTATGACCTGTACTCACCACCGGGGTGAGTTGTGGTACATCAGGAAATATCTCCTCGCGTAAGGGGAACAGCTGAATCTTCAGGCCATCTTTCAGGCCACAGCGGTTGAACAGTGCTGTTCTAGAGAAGACATGCTTTGTGGTGGTGGAAGACAGAAAATGCTCATTTGTGTCTGTACGCACCACCGGGGTAAGTACCTGTACATCACAGAATGTATCCGTCGTGAATCCGAGCGGCTGCTGTTTGTTAAAGTAGGCCGTTCTGGCCATAGCCAAGGAACTCCGCTGTCCTCGATTGGATCTGCTTTGTGGTGCTGGAAGAGAGATAAAGGCTCATTAATGTCCTGTTCGCAACAACCCGTAAGTTGCGGTCTATCAGGGAATATGTCCTGGGAGAATGAGAACAGCTACAACTTGTTAGGTCTAGTATGCCGGTCGTGGCCTATTGAGTGAACGACGCTTTCCTCCACAGGTTCGCCTTTGTGGTGCTGGAAGAGAGTTAAAGGCGCATTTGTGTACTGTAAGCACCACAGGGCTAAGTAGCTGGATATCTGGGAAATCTCCTCAGAGAATGAGAACAAATGCAGCTAGGTCGGTTAGGCCGTGCGGGCCATAGCGAGTGAACCCCGTGATCCTCGGTTGCATCTGATTTGTGCTCGGGAAGAGAGATATAGGCTCATTTGTGTCCTCTAGGCACCAGCGGGGTGGGTAGGAAATACAAAGAAATATCTCCATGGTGAATTCGTACAGCTGCAGCTTGTTCATGTACGCTGGCTGGGACTTAGCGAGTGACCCCCGCTGTTCTCAGAGGTAGGATGTGCTCTGTGTTGCTGGAAGAGAGATAAAGGCTCACGTGTCCTGTAGGCACCAGCGGGGTAAGTCTCCCTATATCAGGGACTGTCTCCTGAGTGAATGAGAACAGCTGCTGCTCCGTACTGTAGGCCGGTCAGGCCATAGCGAGTGAACGCCACTGTCCTCCATAGGGTCTGCTATATTGAGTAAACGCCGCTGTCCTTGACAAGATCTGCATTGGTGTGCTGGAAGAGCGATAAAGGATAATTTATGTATTTTACGCACCACCGAGATGAATAGCTATATACCTTCTCAGTGAATGAGAACAGCTCTAGCTTGTTATTGGAGGCCTGACGGGCCATAGAGATTAAACTCCGCTGTCCTAGATCGAATCTGCGTGGTGGTGCTGGAATTGAGATAAAGGCTCATTTACATCCTGTATGCACCACAGGGGCAACTAGCTCTACATCACGTAACATCTCCTCGGTGAATGAGAACAGCTGCAGCTTGTTAGAGTAGGCTGATCGGGCGGGCCATAGACAGTGAACTCCTCTGTCCTCGATTGGATCGCTATGTGGTGCTGGAAGAGTGATCAAGCCTCATTTATAATCTCTCTGTGTATTAGGAAATATCTGCGAGATGAATGATTACAGCTGCAGCTTGATAGGTAGGCTCGTGGGGCCATAGCGAATAATCTCCGATGTCCTAGTTTCAAACGGCTTAGGGTGCTGGAAGAGAGATAAAGGCTCCTTTGAGTCCTCTTCGCACCAGGAAATACCTCCACGGTGAATGAGAACAGCTGCAGCTTGTTAAGGTAGCCTGGTGGGAACATTGTGAGTGAACTCCGCTCTTCTCGAAGGGATCTGCTTTAAAGTGCTGGAAGAGAAATAAAGGCTACACGCACAATGGAGGTAAGTAGCTGTATATCAGGAAATATCTCCGAGCTGAATGATTACAGCTGCAGCTTGATAGGGTAGGATCGTGGGGCCATAGGGAATAAACTCCGCTGTCCTAGATTCAATCGGCGTTGGGGTGCTGGAAGAGAGATAAAGGCTCATTTGTGTCCTCTTCGCACCAGCGGGGTAAGTAGCAAATATTAGGAATTATCTCCACGGTGAATTAGTACAGCTGCAGCTTGTTCATGTACGAAGGTCGGGTCTTAGCGAGTGACCCCCGCTGTTTTCAGAGGTAGGATGTGCTTAGTGTTGCTGGAAGAGAGATAAAGGTTCACCTGTGTCCTCTAGGCACCAGCAGGAAATAGCTCCACGGTGAATGAGAACAGCTGCAACTTGTTAAGGTAGCCTGGTCGGGACATAGCGAGTGAACTCGGCTATTCTCCATAGGATCTGCTTTATGGTGCTGGAAGAGAGATAAAGGCTCATTGATATACTGTACGAACAACGCAGGTAAGTATCTGTATATCAGGGAATATCTCCTCGGTGAATGAGAACAGCTGCAGCCTGTTTGGGTAGGCCTTCGGGCCAAAGCGCGAAAACTCCGCTGTCTTCGATTGGAACTGCTTTGTGATGCTGGAATAGAGAAGGGCTCATTTATGACCTGTACTCACCACCGGGGTGAGTTGTGGTACATCAGGAAATATCTCCTCGCGTAAGGGGAACAGCTGAATCTTCAGGCCATCTTTCAGGCCACAGCGGTTGAACACTGCTGTTCTAGAGAAGACATGCTTTGTGGTGGTGGAAGACAGAAAATGCTCATTTGTGTCTGTACGCACCACCGGGGTAAGTACCTGTACATCACAGAATGTATCCGTCGTGAATCCGAGCGGCTGCTGCTTGTTAAAGTAGGCCGTTCTGGCCATAGCCAAGGAACTCCGCTGTCCTCGATTGGATCTGCTTTGTGGTGCTGGAAGAGAGATAAAGGCTCATTAATGTCCTGTTCGCAACAACGCGTAAGTTGCGGTCTATCAGGGAATATGTCCTGGGAGAATGAGAACAGCTACAACTTGTTAGGTGTAGTATGCCGGTCGTGGCCTATTGAGTGAACGACGCTTTCCTCCACAGGTTCGCCTTTGTGGTGCTGGGAGAGAGACAAAGGCTCATTTGTGTACTGTAAGCACCACAGGGGTAAGTAGCTGGACATCTGGAAAATCTCCTCAGAGAATGAGAACAGATGCAGCCAGGTTGGTTAGGCCGTGCGGGCCATAGCGAGTGACCCCCGTGGTCCTCGATTGCATCTGATTTGTGCTCGGGAAGAGAGATATAGGCTCATTTGTGTCCTCTAGGCACCAGCGGGGTGGGTAGGAAATACAAAGAAATATCTCCACGGTGAATTCGTACAGCTGCAGCTTGTTCATGTACGCTGGCGGGGACTTAGCGAGTGACCCCCGCTGTTCTCAGAGGTAGGATGTGCTCTGTGTTGCTGGAAGAGAGATAAAGGCTCACGTGTCCTGTAGGCACCAGCGGGGTACGTCGCCCTATATCAGGGACTATCTCCTGAGTGAATGAGAACAGCTGCTGCTCCGTACTGTAGGCCGGTCAGGCCATAGCGAGTGAACGCCACTGTCCTCCATAGGATCTGCAATATTGAGTAAACGCCGCTGTCCTTGACAAGATCTGCATTGGTGTGCTGGAAGAGCGATAAAGGATAATTTATGTATTTTACGCACCACCGAGATGAATAGCTATATACCTTCTCAGTGAATGAGAACAGCTGCAGCTTGTTATTGGAGGCCTGACCGGCCATAGAGAGTAAACTCCGCTGTCCTAGATCGAATCTGCGTGGTGGTGCTGGAATTGAGATAAAGGCTCATTTACATCCTGTATGCACCACAGGGGCAACTAGCTGTACATCACGTAACATCTCCTCGGTGAATGAGAACAGCTGCAGCTTGTTAGAGTAGGCTGATCGGGCGGGCCATAGACAGTGAACTCCTCTGTCCTCGATTGGTTCGCTATGTGCTGCTGGAAAAGTGATTAAGGCTCATTTATAATCTCTCTACACCACCGGGTAAGTAGCTGTATATCAGAAAATACCTCCGAGCTGAATGATTACAGCTGCAGCTTGATAGGTAAGCTCGTGGGGCCATAGCGAATAAACTCCGCTGTCCTAATATTAATCGGCTTAGGGGTGCTGGAAGAGAGATAAAGGCTCCTTTGAGTCCTCTTCGCACCAGGAAATACCTCCACGGTGAATGAGAACAGCTGCATCTTGTTAAGGTAGCCTGGTTGGAACATTGCGAGTGAACTCCGCTCTTCTCGAAGGGATCTGCTTTAAAGTGCTGGAAGAGAAATAAAGGCTACACGCACAATGGAGGTAAGTAGCTGTATATCAGGAAATATCTCCGAGCTGAATGATTACAGCTGCAGCTTGATAGGGTAGGATCGTGGGGCCATAGGGAATAAACTCCGCTGTCCTAGATTCAATCGGCGTTGGGGTGCTGGAAGAGAGATAAAGGCTCATTTGTGTCCTCTTCGCACCAGCGGGGTAACTAATTGTATAGCAGGAAATAGCTCCATGGTGAATGAGAACAGCTGCAGCTTGTTTGGGTAGGCCTTCGGGCCAAAGCGCGAAAACTCCGCTGTCTTCGATTGGAACTGCTTTGTGATGCTGGAATAGAGAAGGGCTCATTTATGACCTGTACTCACCACCGGGGTGAGTTGTGGTACATCAGGAAATATCTCCTCGCGTAAGGGGAACAGCTGAATCTTCAGGTCATCTTTCAGGCCACAGCGGTTGAACAGTGCTGTTCTAGAGAAGACATGCTTTGTGGTGGTGGAAGACAGAAAATGCTCATTTGTGTCTGTACGCACCACCGGGGTAAGTACCTGTACATCACAGAATGTATCCGTCGTGAATCCGAGCGGCTGCTGCTTGTTAAAGTAGGCCGTTCTGGCCATAGCCAAGGAACTCCGCTGTCCTCGATTGGATCTGCTTTGTGGTGCTGGAAGAGAGATAAAGGCTCATTAATGTCCTGTTCGCAACAACGCGTAAGTTGCGGTCTATCAGGGAATATGTCCTGGGAGAATGAGAACAGCTACAACTTGTTAGGTGTAGTATGCCGGTCGTGGCCTATTGAGTGAACGACGCTTTCCCCCACAAGTTCGCCTTTGTGGTGCTGGAAGAGAGTTAAAGGCGCATTTGTGTACTGTAAGCACCAAAGGGCTAAGTAGCTGGATATCTGGGAAATCTCCTCAGAGAATGAGAACAGATGCAGCTAGGTAGGTTAGGCCGTGCGGGCCATAGCGAGTGACCCCCGTGGTCCTCGATTGCATCTGATTTGTGCTCGGGAAGAGAGATATAGGCTCATTTGTGTCCTCTAGGCACCAGCGGGGTGGGTAGGAAATACAAAGAAATATCTCCACGGTGAATTCGTACAGCTGCAGCTTGTTCATGTACGCTGGCTGGGACTTAGCGAGTGACCCCCGCTGTTCTCAGAGGTAGGATGTGCTCTGTGTTGCTGGAAGAGAGATAAAGGCTCACGTGTCCTGTAGGCGCCAGCGGGGTACGTCGCCCTATATCAGGGACTGTCTCCTGAGTGAATGAGAACAGTTGCTGCTCCGTACTGTAGGCCGGTCAGGCCATAGCGAGTGAACGCCACTGTCCTCCATAGGGTCTGCTATATTGAGTAAACGCCGCTGTCCTTGACAAGATCTGCATTGGTGTGCTGGAAGAGCGATAAAGGATAATTTATGTATTTTACGCACCACCGAGATGAATAGCTATATACCTTCTCAGTGAATGAGAACAGCTGCAGCTTGTTATTGGAGGCCTGACCGGCCATTGAGAGTAAACTCCGCTGTCCTAGATCGAATCTGCGTGGTGGTGCTGGAATTGAGATAAAGGCTCATTTACATCCTGTATGCACCACAGGGGCAACTAGCTGTACATCACGTAACATCTCCTCGGTGAATGAGAACAGCTGCAGCTTGTTAGAGTAGGCTGATCGGGCGGGCCATAGACAGTGAACTCCTCTGTCCTCGATTGGTTCGCTATGTGCTGCTGGAAAAGTGATTAAGGCTCATTTATAATCTCTCTACACCACCGGGTAAGTAGCTGTATATCAGAAAATACCTCCGAGCTGAATGATTACAGCTGCAGCTTGATAGGTAAGCTCGTGGGGCCATAGCGAATAAACTCCGCTGTCCTAATATTAATCGGCTTAGGGGTGCTGGAAGAGAGATAAAGGCTCCTTTGAGTCCTCTTCGCACCAGGAAATACCTCCACGGTGAATGAGAACAGCTGCATCTTGTTAAGGTAGCCTGGTTGGAACATTGCGAGTGAACTCCGCTCTTCTCGAAGGGATCTGCTTTAAAGTGCTGGAAGAGAAATAAAGGCTACACGCACAATGGAGTTAAGTAGCTGTATATCAGGAAATATCTCCGAGCTGAATGATTACAGCTGCAGCTTGATAGGGTAGGATCGTGGGGCCATAGGGAATAAACTCCGCTGTCCTAGATTCAATCGGCGTTGGGGTGCTGCAAGAGAGATAAAGGCTCATTTGTGTCCTCTTCGCACCAGCGGGCTAAGTTGCAAATATTAGGAATTATCTCCACGGTGAATTAGTACAGCTGCAGCTTGTTCATGTACGAAGGTCGGGTCTTAGCGAGTGACCCCCGCTGTTTTCAGAGGTAGGATGTGCTTAGTGTTGCTGGAAGAGAGATAAAGGTTCACCTGTGTCCTCTAGGAACCAGCAGGAAATAGCTCCACGGTGAATGAGAACAGCTGCAACTTGTTAAGGTAGCCTGGTCGTGACATAGGGAGTGAACTCGGCTATTCTCCATAGGATCTGCTTTATGGTGCTGGAAGAGAGATAAGGGTTCATTGATATACTGTACAAACAACGCAGGTAAGTATCTGTATATCAGGGAATATCTCCTCGGTGAATGAGAACAGCTGCAGCTTGTTTGGGTAGGCCTTCGGGCCAAAGCGCGAAAACTCCGCTGTCTTCCATTGGAACTGCTTTGTGATGCTGGAATAGAGAAGGGCTCATTTATGACCTGTACTCACCACCGGGGTGAGTTGTGGTACATCAGGAAATATCTCCTCGGCTAAGGAGAACAGCTGAATCTTCAGGCCATCTTTCAGGCCACAGCGGTTGAACAGTGCTGTTCTAGAGAAGACAGGCTTTGTGGTGGTGGAAGACAGAAAATGCTCATTTGTGTCTGTACGCACCACCGGGGTAAGTACCTGTACATCACAGAATGTATCCGTCGTGAATCCGAGCGGCTGCTGCTTGTTAAAGTAGGCCGTTCTGGCCATAGCCAAGGAACTCCGCTGTCCTCGATTGGATCTGCTTTGTGGTGCTGGAAGAGAGATAAAGGCTCATTAATGTCCTGTTCGCAACAACGCGTAAGTTGTGGTCTATCAGGGAATATGTCCTGGGAGAATGAGAACAGCTACAACTTGTTACGTCTAGTATGCCGGTCGTGGCCTATTGAGTGAACGACGCTTTCCTCCACAGGTTCGCCTTTGTGGTGCTGGAAGAGAGTTAAAGGCGCATTTGTGTACTGTAAGCACCACAGGGCTAAGTAGCTGGATATCTGGGAAATCTCCTCAGAGAATGAGAACAGATGCAGCTAGGTAGGTTAGGCCGTGCGGGCCATAGCGAGTGAACCCCGTGGTCCTCGATTGCATCTGATTTGTGCTCGGGAAGAGAGATATAGGCTCATTTGTGTCCTCTAGGCACCAGCGGGGTGGGTAGGAAATACAAAGAAATATCTCCACGGTGAATTCGTACAGCTGCAGCTTGTTCATGTACGCTGGCTGGGACTTAGCGAGTGACCCCCGCTGTTCTCAGAGGTAGGATGTGCTCTGTGTTGCTGGAAGAGAGATAAAGGCTCACGTGTCCTGTAGGCGCCAGCGGGGTACGTCGCCCTATATCAGGGACTGTCTCCTGAGTGAATGAGAACAGTTGCTGCTCCGTACTGTAGGCCGGTCAGGCCATAGCGAGTGAACGCCACTGTCCTCCATAGGGTCTGCTATATTGAGTAAACGCCGCTGTCCTTGACAAGATCTGCATTGGTGTGCTGGAAGAGCGATAAAGGATAATTTATGTATTTTACGCAACACCGAGATGAATAGCTATATACCTTCTCAGTGAATGAGAACAGCTGCAGCTTGTTATTGGAGGCCTGACCGGCCATAGAGAGTAAACTCCGCTGTCCTAGATCGAATCTGCGTGGTGGTGCTGGAATTGAGATAAAGGCTCATTTACATCCTGTATGCACCACAGGGGCAACTAGCTGTACATCACGTAACATCTCCTCGGTGAATGAGAACAGCTGCAGCTTGTTAGAGTAGGCTGATCGGGCGGGCCATAGACAGTGAACTCCTCTGTCCTCGATTGGATCGCTATGTGGTGCTGGAAAAGTGATCAAGCCTCATTTATAATCTCTCTGATTACAGCTGCAGCTTGATAGGTAGGCTCGTGGGGCCATAGCGAATAAACTCCGCTGTCCTAGTTTCAATCGGCTTACGGGTGCTGGAAGAGAGATAAAGGCTCCTTTGAGTCCTCTTCACACCAGCGGGGTAACTAATTATATAGCAGGAAATAGCTCCACGGTGAATGAGAACAGCTGCAGCTTGTTAAGGTAGCCTGGTGGGAACATTGCGACTGAAATCCGCTCTTCTCGAAGGGATCTGCTTTAAAGTGCTGGAAGAGAAATAAAGGCTACACGCACAATGGAGGTAAGTAGCTGTATATCAGGAAATGTCTCCGAGCTGAATGATTACAGCTGCAGCTTGATAGGGTAGGATCGTGGGGCCATAGGGAATAAACTCCGCTGTCCTAGATTCATTCGGCATTGGGGTGCTGGAAGAGAGATAAAGGCTCATTTGTGTCCTCTTCGCACCAGCGGGCTAAGTAGCAAATATTAGGAATTATCTCCACGGTGAATTAGTACAGCTGCAGCTTGTTCATGTACGAAGGTCGGGTCTTAGCGAGTGACCCCCGCTGTTTTCAGAGGTAGGATGTGCTTAGTGTTGCTGGAAGAGAGATAAAGGTTCACCTGTGTCCTCTAGACACCAGCAGGAAATAGCTCCACGGTGAATGAGAACAGCTGCAACTTGTTAAGCTAGCCTGGTCGTGACATAGCGAGTGAACTCGGCTATTCTCCATAGGATCTGCTTTATGGTGCTGGAAGAGAGATAAAGGCTCATTGATATACTGTACGAACAACGCAGGTAAGTATCTGTATATCAGGGAATATCTCCTCGGTGAATGAGAACAGCTGCAGCTTGTTTGGGTAGGCCTTCGGGCCAAAGCGCGAAAACTCCGCTGTCTTCGATTGGAACTGCTTTGTGATGATGGAATAGAGAAGGGCTCATTTATGACCTGTACTCACCACCGGGGTGAGTTGTGGTACATCAGGAAATATCTCCTCGCGTAAGGGGAACAGCTGAATCTTCAGGCCATCTTTCAGGCCACAGCGGTTGAACAGTGCTGTTCTAGAGAAGACATGCTTTGTGGTGGTGGAAGACAGAAAATGCTCATTTGTGTCTGTACGCACCACCGGGGTAAGTACCTGTACATCACAGAATGTATCCGTCGTGAATCCGAGCGGCTGCTGCTTGTTAAAGTAGGCCGTTCTGGCCATAGCCAAGGAACTCCGCTGTCCTCGATTGGATCTGCTTTGTGGTGCTGGAAGAGAGATAAAGGCTCATTAATGTCCTGTTCGCAACAACGTGTAAGTTGCGGTCTATCAGGGAATATGTCCTGGGAGAATGAGAACAGCTACAACTTGTTAGGTCTAGTATGCCGGTCGTGGCCTATTGAGTGAACGACGCTTTCCTCCACAGGTTCGCCTTTGTGGTGCTGGAAGAGAGTTAAAGGCGCATTTGTGTACTGTAAGCACCACAGGGCTAAGTAGCTGGATATCTGGGAAATCTCCTCAGAGAATGAGAACAAATGCAGCTAGGTCGGTTAGGCCGTGCGGGCCATAGCGAGTGAACCCCGTGATCCTCGGTTGCATCTGATTTGTGCTCGGGAAGAGAGATATAGGCTCATTTGTGTCCTCTAGGCACCAGCGGGGTGGGTAGGAAATACAAAGAAATATCTCCACGGTGAATTCGTACAGCTGCAGCTTGTTCATGTACGCTGGCTGGGACTTAGCGAGTGACCCCCGCTGTTCTCAGAGGTAGGATGTGCTCTGTGTTGCTGGAAGAGAGATAAAGGCTCACGTGTCCTGTAGGCACCAGCGGGGTAAGTCTCCCTATATCAGGGACTGTCTCCTGAGTGAATGAGAACAGCTGCTGCTCCGTACTGTAGGCCGGTCAGGCCATAGCGAGTGAACGCCACTGTCCTCCATAGGGTCTGCTATATTGAGTAAACGCCGCTGTCCTTGACAAGATCTGCATTGGTGTGCTGGAAGAGCGATAAAGGATAATTTATGTATTTTACGCAACACCGAGATGAATAGCTATATACCTTCTCAGTGAATGAGAACAGCTCTAGCTTGTTATTGGAGGCCTGACGGGCCATAGAGATTAAACTCCGCTGTCCTAGATCGAATCTGCGTGGTGGTGCTGGAATTGAGATAAAGGCTCATTTACATCCTGTATGCACCACAGGGGCAACTAGCTGTACATCACGTAACATCTCCTCGGTGAATGAGAACAGCTGCAGCTTGTTAGAGTAGGCTGATCGGGCGGGCCATAGACAGTGAACTCCTCTGTCCTCGATTGGATCGCTATGTGGTGCTGGAAGAGTGATCAAGCCTCATTTATAATCTCTCTGTGTATTAGGAAATATCTGCGAGATGAATGATTACAGCTGCAGCTTGATAGGTAGGCTCGTGGGGCCATAGCGAATAATCTCCGATGTCCTAGTTTCAAACGGCTTAGGGGTGCTGGAAGAGAGATAAAGGCTCCTTTGAGTCCTCTTCGCACCAGGAAATACCTCCACGGTGAATGAGAACAGCTGCAGCTTGTTAAGGTAGCCTGGTGGGAACATTGTGAGTGAACTCCGCTCTTCTCGAAGGGATCTGCTTTAAAGTGCTGGAAGAGAAATAAAGGCTACACGCACAATGGAGGTAAGTAGCTGTATATCAGGAAATATCTCCGAGCTGAATGATTACAGCTGCAGCTTGATAGGGTAGGATCGTGGGGCCATAGGGAATAAACTCCGCTGTCCTAGATTCAATCGGCGTTGGGGTGCTGAAAGAGAGATAAAGGCTCATTTGTGTCCTCTTCGCACCAGCGGGCTAAGTAGCAAATATTAGGAATTATCTCCACGGTGAATTAGTACAGCTGCAGCTTGTTCATGTACGAAGGTCGGGTCTTAGCGAGTGACCCCCGCTGTTTTCAGAGGTAGGATGTGCTTAGTGTTGCTGGAAGAGAGATAAAGGTTCACCTGTGTCCTCTAGGCACCAGCAGGAAATAGCTCCACGGTGAATGAGAACAGCTGCAACTTGTTAAGGTAGCCTGGTCGGGACATAGCGAGTGAACTCGGCTATTCTCCATAGGATCTGCTTTATGGTGCTGGAAGAGAGATAAAGGCTCATTGATATACTGTACGAACAACGCAGGTAAGTATCTGTATATCAGGGAATATCTCCTCGGTGAATGAGAACAGCTGCAGCCTGTTTGGGTAGGCCTTCGGGCCAAAGCGCGAAAAACTCCGCTGTCTTCGATTGGAACTGCTTTGTGATGCTGGAATAGAGAAGGGCTCATTTATGACCTGTACTCACCACCGGGGTGAGTTGTGGTACATCAGGAAATATCTCCTCGGCTAAGGAGATCAGCTGAATCTTCAGGCCATCTTTCAGGCCACAGCGGTTGAACACTGCTGTTCTAGAGAAGACATGCTTTGTGGTGGTGGAAGACAGAAAATGCTCATTTGTGTCTGTACGCACCACCGGGGTAAGTACCTGTACATCACAGAATGTA